>NC_134404.1:338390486-338549534 GCF_038048845.1 Mixophyes fleayi | reverse complement strand
TAATTATACAGTGCCCCATGCTTGGAGGGAAACTAGAAAACCCCCCCTCGGTTTGCCTACGGCACTGTCACCTGTTTGCGTAAGGCAAATTATAAAAATGTGCAATGTTAACCTGGTTGTGTGTATGTATAGGTGAGAGTATGTATTCCTGAAAGTACGTCTGACGTAAAACTGCCGTATACGCTACAGATGCAGAACTGGACACATCTTGAAATGCCTACCCCCAGCATATGGGCAGAAATACACTATTTTTAAGGGCGCATTGTTTTAGTATAAATTACGCCCAACCTGCTTCCATCTCCCCATAGACCTCTGTTTTGAGTAATGGCCTCCAGACTGTATGCTGCATTGTATAGTGATTTTAATACTAGCCACCGACACTGAGCTCTGCATCGGTCATCTGATGCATTGTACAATGGTCATCAGACGTGTAACACACCAGTAACTGAGTGCAGTATACTGGATTCTAAGTACAATATATTCAGTAGTAATCATTATAATATACTGGACACTGCTGGTCACAACGTGTTGGGCACTTTGGGTGTAATATATTATATGACTGTACTGCCCAGTGCTTGTGTGTCCTTTTTTGTACTAGCCCTGATTAGAACAATACAGACAGATTACCACTGATTTCACCTCCACTAATGTATTATCATTACTATTATTGTTATCTTTTATTTAAAAGGTGCCACAAGGCCAAAGCGCTGAACATAGGTGGTCAGGACATACAACAAAATTACAGAAGTACATACAAAAGTAATTCGGCGTAAGATAAAACAGGGACAACAAGAAGGACAGAAGGTGGGCAGACATGAGTTATAGTGAACAGATATGAGGCATAGGGTAAACATGAGACATAGGGTAAAAGAACATGCCTGTGAGAGCTTACATTCTAAAAGGAGGGGTAATGAGAGACAAGGGAAGCAAATGGGACAATAGGCATACTGGAGTCTACTATGGGTCAGAGGTCTTCAAGATATAAGATACTTCATGATGAAGAGAAGCCTAGATGGGGCTATGAAGGTGCAGGGGCCTTGGAGGTGCAGAGTCCTGTAGGGTCCAGATAGTGAAGGGGCCAATTTGGGCAAAGATCATGATGCCTAGAATGTGCGGAGGCCAAGATCTTGTCCAGTAGAGGTAGTGTAGAAGGCTGGATGGGGCAAAAACCCAGATGGTGGGTACCGAGACCAAGATAGAGCAGATGCCCGGAGCAGTAGGCAGGCAGACCTCCAGCACAAGATCAGCTGAGGCCTTGGGTTGGTCCAGCCAAGCACCGCAGACGGTGAGGTGTCCGTTATGTCGCAGAGAAATGCTGAGGTCAGGAAGGTTCATGGGCCTGGATGGTACAGAGGCTAAGATGGTGCAAGAGTTCAGAAGGTGCAGAGGCCACAATGGTGTCTGGATCTAGGTAGTGTAGAATCCCGGATGTAGGCAAGGTCAAGATGATGCCGAGGCCGTGATGGGATCTGAGCCTACATAGAATTCAGGATGGTGGCAAGACCTACGTGGTGCGGGGGCCTAGACAGTGTGGCAGATGTTTTAAAGGTCTGAATGGGGCAGAGAGCAAGGAAGAATCCCTCACAGAAACTTATGTGTAGGGGATTGGCTGCTAGTTGCTCAGTTCTCAATGTTTTCTTATATATTTAGTATATTACACCCAACCTATTCTGTATATATATATGTTTGTTTTGTTTGTACACTTGGAGACGTCTAGAATCTTATGCTGTGCATTGTTTTGCCAATTACTTTTCAGGACTTTTCCTCTTCTGTCCCCATAATGTCGAAGCAAAAACTCTATAAAGTCACATCTCATTACTATTTCAGAATGATGCTAAACTGATAACTGGCTTTCTGTTAATAAGGCCATTGTATTATTTGTATTCTCTGTGCGAGTTACCTAGTAACAATGCCAAGCTGTCTGGGTTCATGGCAGGGAATGTTGACAACATTTCCTGCAACAAACCGCAAGTATTTTTGAAATAAAGTAAATAAAATTATTTTTAAAAAAAAAAAAATTAAAATGTCCTTTACATTTCCTAAAGGAATTCTTATTTAGGCGAACATATAAAATGATTTATTTTATATTATTTTTCAGGGCCCACCGTACTAAGCAACAGTACCCTCGTGTATACAGAGAGCCATAACATATGAGAGGTCAGTCTCCCAGAATGCTTAGGGTTTAACATCTGTACAATATCATGGATTTACTGCTGCTCCCACACAGGCTGAGCAGCAGTAAAAACTGCTCCGAGAATATTTTAATAACCCTAATCTATGGAAACTCTTACAAACTATGCTTCATCCAGGCCAAAGTTTTGTGTATTCCGAGACAGAAGACAATATTAAAACCAATACACATTCTCTATATATATATTATATTATTCCTTCATAATATATTTGGCCTGGAAGAAATTAATGCAGAGGATTCTTGTTTTAAATTATGGGTTGGAGAATTGGAGTCCAGAGTATATCGGTCAAAAATACTAATACAGAGTTTCATTATTTTTATTTTAATATTTTTAAGAATTGTTATTAGCACAATTTTTCTTATAAAACGCCAACATATTCCGCATCGTTGTACAACAGGGAGATAAAAGAAACATACATTGATTGCAATACAGGATTGCAAAGCATACCTATAGATAACTAGAGAAAGGACCTTGCTCACAAGAGTTTACAATATATTAAAGTATAACCCAGGTCAAATAAAAACATTTGTTGAGAAATTAAGTCATATTTGCCAACTCTCCCGGAATGTCCAGGAGACTCCCGAATTCCGGATTGGTCTCCCGGATTCCCGGGAGACTAGGGCATTCTGCCACATCTGCCCGTTTCCTAATGAAGTGGACAGGATTTGACGTTTTATGTAAGCTGCTGCATTTCACAGATTTTGCTCATTCTTCTTCTTATTCTCTCAGTTTGGGATTACCTACACTAGCAAAGTGCAGTAACCCATAGCAACAGAATTATCACTTTTATTGTCTGGCTAGCACTAGATTGTCCAAATCTAATTCCTGATTGGTTGCTATGAAATACTGACCATTTGCACTTTTTTACGTACCCAACCTCCTATGTCTGCTTGCCTCTATGCTTATATGATACAAGGCTGTCCATATTTGAGTAGTACACACACAAGGTGGAAGTATACATTGTGTGGGTTGAATCGATATTCCTGAGAATGCAGCCTATGAATTCTGTAGGAGCTGGTTTATACTCTATTTCAAATGGATCAACTACATGTCATCTGTTTTCTGATTTATGATCCTCCTTCTCCTTTACTTTTTTCAGAACAATATTTATAAGCGGTTAACACAATCAGGCACCAATATGTCACAAGACCTATATGAAAAGCAGAATTCTGTTTGCAAATGAACTGTTGTGCAAATCAGTTTTTATAGTTACTATTTCCAAATATGTTTTAAAAAAAACGAAAAACAGAAACTGTGTTTTATTCATTCCGTTCATATAAGTCTTCAATGAAACGTTCACACTCCACGGTCTCCTGTCTTGAAAATATGATCCCATTAAAATGTCAACATACAGGTTATTTAAAGTACAGGTTTGCACATTTAGAAATGAGTCCAACCAGATGTTTAAGAACTGGTCTGGGACAAATTTAAGGATACAGATGTTATGTAATTAAATTTTCTAATGATTCCTTTCCAAATATACGTAAAGGCTAACGCTAGGCTTGAGGTAGCAAAACTTGGCTAGTCTTGTAGAGGTTGTAGTTTTACAACATATGTTGCCTATCTGTACTCTAAAGTAACCGGCCTCCAGTGGTCCTTTATGTTCCTAAAATAGGTTACAAAATAACACATTTTTTCAAGAAACATATTAAATGTTGCGATCCAATTAAAGTGGACCTCTAACCCAAATCTGTTGTGGATATTATTAAATGTTTGATTTTTTGGTAAAGTTTTTTTCCAAAATATAAACTGAACTCAAAAGTTATCCTCATCCAAGACCATATTGGAATTAAAAAAAGCTTATAATATATAAGATGACAAGAGCACAAACTAATTTATCTATCCTCTCCTGATATCTCTACATCCGTGTTGTCTCGTGTTGCTGACTGTCTTTCTGCCATTACATCTTGGATGTCGTCTCTCCAACTCAAAATCAATCTTTCAAAAACAGAGCTAATAATACTCCCACCCAAGAACAGAAGTTACCTGCCTGACATTTCTATTTCTGTTAACAACATCACCATAAATCCCACCCCGAAAGCTCGCTGCTTAGATGTCATCCTTGACTCAGAACTATCCTTTGTTCCCCACATTGACTCTATATATAAATCATGTTACATACATCTAAAAAACATTTCCAGAGTATGCACAAATCTCACACAAGACACTGCAAAAACATTAATTCATGCACTCATCATCTCCCACATTGACTATTGCAATTCCCTCCTTACTGGTCTTCCCCTAAACAGATTTGAGCCCCTACAATCTATTTTGCACACAGAGACTAGATTGATTTTCCTTGCAAACATTTTTCTTCTGCTGAGCCACTCTGTCAGTCTCTACACTGGTTGCCTTTTTTATAACTAATCCAATATAAAATTCTTCTACTAACATACAAGGCCATCAACAAACTGCACCAACATACATCCCCTCACTTGTCTCGAAATATCTCCCAACTCGACACCTCCATTCTGCACAAGTTCTGCGTCTCTCATCACATCCCCCCATTCCCGGTTACATGACTTTTTTTGAGCTGCACCGACTCTGTGGAATTCCCTCCCTTGCACAATAAGACTTTCCTCTGGTTTACAAACCTTCAAATGTTCTCTGAAAACCCACCTCTTCAGGCAAGCTTATAATATTCCTGAACGACCTGCTTAACCTCTCTAAGTTGCCCTATTACCACCCTTTACACAATTCATACAAGACAACAGCTTTCTTAATCCTTAATCAAACATGCCCCCTCATAAAAAATAAAATAGAAGATAGCGCAAACTATGGTGACGTTTGAGGGACTGCAATTAAATATATTCCTTTCTAGGATTTTCTAAAACAACACTGTCTCCAAAAAAAAGGAATGAAATAGCACTGAAGAAGCCTGTACCTTCTATAAAACTTTTATTACATCACAATAACACATAACCTACCATAAGTAATTTGATAGCCTGTAATAATGTTTCACTCAGTTCCCAACAATGGTGAAATTCCTTCTTCAGGTAAAACACAAATCCGCATTTTTGTCATTCCTCCCTGGAAAAGTGCTCATAAAAATTAAAAACAAAAGGCATAATGTGTACTTTGTAAACCAAGTCTGTGTTCTGATTATATTAAATTGTGGATCCTTATAGGGGATAAAAGTTAACTTATTCTACAATAATAAAATAAAAACAGACAATAGTGCAGAACATTCCTACATACAATCATACAGGATAGAATATACTCATATAGGCAGAAATCAGATCGCTTTCAAATAAATGATCTCAATAAATGTAGAGTGGATTCATTCTCTAGGCTTCATTTCAATATGAATGTATTCTCTGTTGTGTAAGTCACTTCATCATCATCACCATTTATTTATATAGCTCCACTGATTCCGCAGCGCTGTACAGAGAACTCACTCACATCAGTACCTGCCCCATTGGACCTTACAGTCTAAATTCCCTAACACACACACACACACACACACACACACACACACACACACACACACAGACACACAGATTAGGGTCAATTTGTTAGCAGCCAATTAACCTACCAGTATGTTTTTGGAGTGTGGGAGGAAACCGGAGCACCTGGAGGAATCCCATGCAAACACGGGGAGAACATACAAACTCTTTACAGATAAGGCCATGGTCGGTAATTGAACTCATGACCCCAGTGCTGTAAGGCAGAAGTGCTAACCACTAAGCCACATTGCTGTGCTTTGAACAAATAGAGTAATGCACATGCGGTTTGAGCTATCTCGTCTGCCAGAACCACTTTTTTTTCTTTTTTTTTTTTACTTCTAAGGAGTGATTTGCTTTGTGGTTTTGCAAACTGCAACGTAATACATTGCATGATCTGTCATCTTCCCATTTGAATAAAATCAGGATTGTGCTTTCAGATCAGGTGGATTTGTTTCATGAGCTTTGATCTACGGTTTGGCCTTTAATACACTGTACAGTTTACAAACCGGGCATCAAAGTGCACAAAAACATATTGTTTGAGCAAACCCTCACTTTAGTCATTTTCCCCCATGGTCTCTAATCTTATTGAACAAATTACCAACATTTGACTTAATAAGGATCCCTAAATTTTTCTACTAAATACACCTATGAAGTCTATTAGTCCCCAACATGACAAGTTAATCTTACATATCTGTAATGTCGCAAGATTTGAAGTTGAAAAAAATGTAAAAAATTCTGCTCCCACTTTTTATAAAATTTGGACTCTATGTTATAGTTATAAGGACACACCTTTGTATAAATAAAAGTAGATTGAGATCATAGTTTCCTCTGAAGATCATCCTTTCTCCCAGATGTCCCGTTAATTACATTATTTGACATAATGATTACTGTAACCTTAGTTATTGCTGATATGTTACTTATGAGATGATGTAACAAGATGCCCAATGTTTAAATGTTGTCTCTTAGCAAACAAACCACTATGTGTCATTGAAAAAGACACTACTTATAAATAGGTTGTATGTCGCCTATAGGGCGTCACAGAACACTGACTTCCCCTTTGCACTCTATATAGTCCCAATGATTAATGTAGAACATTCAGCTTTGTTTTTGGGAAAGAGATTAAACTTTAAAAGCAGCCTGTAATTCCACTCAGTGCCGAGATCAGTTACTGGTGCTTTTATTTTCCATCCTCTTCTTTTCTACATCGCTAAAGTCTAATACACGAAGCTCTATCTAAGCGCTGGTGAAATGCGATACATCCCGAATGTCTTCTGTGGAAACTTGTAACATGTGACATCACAAACAGACATTTCTTTCCACACAGCCAACACAGACACGTTTTTTTTTTACTGAACATCATTAAGAGGAGACGCCAACAGCTTATATAAATATCCCGGAGCCTCCAGTAATGTAAAGATTGTACGGATGAGAGACACTTAGTAACAAACTCTTTTGGAAATGTTACAGTAGGGGAAGGAACTGTATCGCGGCTAGATGTTGATACTATAAACTTTGTTTGTGCATCTTATGGCGATATCAGACAACGTGATACACTCAGTCAATGAGACATTAGAGTAAACGATGGGAGCTAAAGTGGTTCATGGCTTATAGCATAAAACTTACACGGAAAGACTAAAAGATCTTAATATGTACAGATTGGAGCAGAGAAGGGAACGGGGGACATGATAGAAACTTTCACATACATCAAGGGTTATAACAAGGTGCAGGAGGGAAACATTCTATAAAGGAAGAGAAGTATTAGAACACGAGGACATGTACTGACACTGGAGGGAAGAGAAGCATTAGAACACAAGGACATGTACTGACACTGGGGGTAAGAGAAGTACTAGAACACAAGGACATGCACTGACACTGGGGGGAAGAGAAGTACTAGAACACGAGGACATGTACTGACACTGGGGGGAAGAGAAGTATTAGAACACAAGGACATGTACTGACACTGGGGGGAAGAGAAGTATTAGAACACGAGGACATGCACTGACACTGGGGGAAGAGAAGTATTAGAACACGAGGACATGTACTGACACTGGGGGGAAGAGAAGTATTAGAACACGAGGACATGTACTGACACTAGGGGGAAGAGAAGTATTAGAACACGAGGACATGCACTGACACTGGGGGGAAGAGAAGTATTAGAACACGAGGACATGCACTGACACTGGGGGAAGAGAAGTATTAGAACACGAGGACATGTACTGACACTGGGGGGAAGAGAAGTATTAGAACACGAGGACATGCACTGACACTGGGGGGAAGAGAAGTATTAGAACACGAGGACATGTACTGACACTGGGGGGAAGAGAAGTATTAGAACACGAGGACATGTACTGACACTAGGGGGAAGAGAAGTATTAGAACACGAGGACATGCACTGACACTGGGGGGAAGAGAAGTATTAGAACACGAGGACATGTACTGACACTGGGGGGGAAGAGAAGTATTAGAACACGAGGACATGCACTGACACTGGAGGGAAGAGAAGTATTAGAACACGAGGACATGCACTGACACTGGGGGGAAGAGAAGTATTAGAACACGAGGACATGCACTGACACTGGGGGGAAGAGAAGTATTAGAACACGAGGACATGTACTGACACTGGGGGGGAAGAGAAGTATTAGAACACGAGGACATGCACTGACACTGGAGGGAAGAGAAGTATTAGAACACGAGGACATGCACTGACACTGGGGGGAAGAGAAGTATTAGAACACGAGGACATGCACTGACACTGGAGGGAAGAGAAGTATTAGAACACGAGGACATGCACTGACACTGGGGGGAAGAGAAGTATTAGAACACAAGGACATGCACTGACACTGGGGGGAAGAGAAGTATTAGAACACGAGGACATGCACTGACACTGGAGGGAAGAGAAGTATTAGAACACGAGGACATGTACTGACACTGGGGGGAAGAGAAGTATTAGAACACGAGGACATGTACTGACACTGGGGGGGAAGAGAAGTATTAGAACACGAGGACATGTACTGACACTGGGGGGAAGAGAAGTATTAGAACACGAGGACATGTACTGACACTGGGGGGAAGTAGGTTAAGAGGAAATGTGAGGAAAAACTACTTCACAGAAAGGGTAGTGGATAAGTGGAATAGCCTCCCATCAGAGGTGGTAGAGGGTAATACAGTAGAGCGATTTAAACATGCTTGGGATTGACATAAGGATATCCTTACAAAGACCTAAGGATCAAATAGGGTTTGAGGTGTCAAAGTCATATAATTGGATGAAAGAAACTATATTGATTAATACTGCTTTACCGTGCGATTGCGATCAGTACGCCACGTGATATGACGCAATCGCGCGATAAACAACGCACATACACTTACACATTCACTTGTACATAGTTCATTTTTATAATACTTCCAATCCACAGTTGTGTTTGAACAAATGTTATTGAATTTATACTTAAGTATGATAATGTTAGAAGCACTTTATTGAGATCTAAGGTTCAGATTACAGGAAACATATCATGTTTGGTGTCATTCTAATCCCCTATTTATCCTTAGTGATTCGGTTCCATCGGCTATAAGATCGCACCTTGCGTATGCTAGTTATGGAATATAGGGAATTATTGATCAGAATGGTATTGTGTGTGTAATGTAAATAGACCAGTTTGAACTAGCTTTCGGCGGGAAGATTAGTATGCATCTGATCGGAGAGCTGACCCCCACCCTTGGAGGGTGTCATTTGAACTGACCTATGAACTACGCTATACTGGACTGTCCTGGAGCCTGTACCTATGGAAACATGCCAAGTCATCTGTATTGTATTTACTGTAACACCAAATAAATATATTCTATATTGCTCTCTGGAACCAGCATTCAGTCTCTTTAACCACAGACTTTTGGATGGATCGACTGCAAGCTGGATCCAGCAGATACGTATGTATCGGCTGTACTTATTTATTGAACTTTTATTCTTTTGCTTTTTACTATTAAATCGCATTGTGAGTTGGAACCACACAAATTGCAGTGGACAATGATTATTAAAATATAAAATAACTTTAACAGAGGTTACCATAGGTTAAATAATGGGCAGTGATTCTGCATGCAGCTATGGTGTGACAGGAGAACAACGTATCCCATTCACTTTCATAATATACTGACTGAGCGCATAATCTCTTTAGAGTGCTGCGGTTTCCTGATCAGAAAATAGTGACTTTCTAAGAACATTGAACTTTACCTCCTATCAATGACACTGGAGGTTATTGGCACTTATTGTTATTGTCATACTTATTATTTTATGAGGGAGAGGAATAATGGTACTGGGTAACTTTACAAAATCTTCTAAATAGGATAAGTGGAGATGTTGCCCTTAGCAACCAATCAGATTCTATCTACCTTTGATTTAGTACATTCTATAAAATTAATGGGTAATCTGATACACACTCCCTCGCTCAGACTATCCCCTAACCTGTATATCTTCAGAAGGTCATTGAAAACCCACCTGTTTATAAAAGTCTTCCAGTGCTCCACTTAATCATGTCACTATAGTGTGTTTACCTCATCCTCCATCTCTCCCACTATTGCTTCTTGCCCTCAGGTCCCCTTATATTGGCTCACCCCCATGTGTCAACCGTTTGCCTGCCCCTTTCTGTTTAGATTGTAAGCTCTAGTGATCAGGGCCCTCTTCCCTCCTATTCTCATTACCTATAACTGTTGCTCACCAGTTACACTGCTCACCTCCTCCTTGGGCTCTCTGCCCATTGTCTGCAGTCCTCCATTGTCTGTGCACCTCTTTCAGGGGCTCTAAACCTGTTAGTTGCGCCCACACTAATGGGCACAGGTTTCAGCCTGCGCTGGATATACCCCTTGTACCCCAGTAGCTGTGGTGAGAGTTGTAGTGTTATCTGTTTACTGTATTGTACTGTTATATCCTGTACTGTCTTGTTGTTTACCCTCTGTACGGCGCTGCGGACCTCATGTGGTGCCTATAAATAAAGGATAATAATAATAATAATAATATATTCCTGAGAATTCCTGGAATCAGGGCTATCACCCCAAATGGTATTTCCATGATGTGCTGTGGATCTAAGGGACTAGAGATATCCAGCCATCTCCCAGTAAACAGACAGAGCATGTTAATAGGAGCACAATGTCTGATCCTGGGACCACAGGGTCCATCAGGACCAATAATACAAGGTATTTCCACAGGTGTAAGTGTGTGGGTGCTCGTTGGTCAGGCACCTACCTCCTGCTCAGTAGCTGGCAACTTTTAGCCTGGCGGACAAACACAACCAAGTGGGCACGGTTCATCTACCAACTGCAATGGAAAAATGGGCATGACATAAACCGTGCAGGCGTGGTCTGTCTAATGTGGGTGTGGATTATACAGCCAATCAGATACATGAACAACTGTTACTTGAAAGAGCTATAATCAAGTACAAAACCTACCAGCTACATCTGGCTGGTATTCAAACCAGAGACTATACCAGTGACCTCTGTACACTAAATACAACATTCTAGTGACCTTTATATAATACAGAGAGCATTCTAGTGACTGATATTCAAATATACATTCTATTGACTTATATACAATACACAGAGCATTCCTTTGACCTTTATATAATACAGAGAGCATTCTAGTGACTGATTTTCAAATATACATTCTATTGACTTATATACAATACACAGAGCATTCTAGTGAACTCTATACAACATAGAGAGCATTCTGGCAACTGATATATAATACAGAGAGCATTCTAGTCACCAATATACAATATACAGCTCAGTACAGTGATCTCTATACAACACAGAAAAGATTCTATTAACATATTTACAACAAAAAGAGCATTATAGGGACCTTTATACAATACAGAGAGCATTCTAACAACTAATAAACAAAGCAGGGGCATTCTAGTCACTGAAATACAATATATAGATCATTACAGTGACTTCTTTACAGAACACATTCTAGTAGCATCTATACAACAAAGAGAACATTCTAGCAAACTCTATGCAATACAAAGAGCATTCTATTGAATTCTATACAACACAGAGTGCATTCTAGCAACTGATATACAATACAGGGAACATTCTAGTCCCCAGTATACAATATATAGATATTTACAGTGACTTCTATACAATACAGAGAACATTCTAGTAACATCTATACAACACAAAGAGCATTTTAGTGACCTCTATACAATGCAGAGTACATTCTAGTGACCTCTATACAATACAGAGAACATTCTAGTAAATCTATACAACACAAAGAGCATTCTAGTAACATCCATACAACACAAAGAGCATTCTAGTGACTTCTATACAATACAGAGAGCATTCTAGTGACCTTTATACAATACAGAGAGCATTCTAGTGACCTCAATATAATGCAGGAAGCATTCTTTTCACTGATATGCGATACACAGAACATTACAGTGACCTCTATACAACACAGAGAGCATTCCAGTAATATCTATTTATCATACAGGTAGGAAATCACAGGTGTAACATTACAGTTCTTATCACAGCTGTGATGAATTTGCACCAGAGCATCTCTTGACAAAGCTCTATGATTAAACAAATCCAACACATATTTCATGGTTGCAGCAAAACTCAAGAGTGTCTCATAGACGTTGCACAAGAGCTGGCACTCTATGCACTGTAAACTGAGAGGTTGATGATACAAATAAATGGCATACAGTGACATGAAACAGAAGGCAAAGATGGCCCTGGCCAAATGAGCTTACAATCTAAGAGATGTGGGGAACAACTGATGCAGCAGTAAAACAATTCTAGCTGTTGTTGTTCTGGAAGTGTGTGTGGCTACCGTGGCGGGTGATGGTGCTCCGTGGCCATTAATCTGTTCTCCAGAAGTCTAGTAGCCACCATGCAGGTTTGCTTTTTTTTTTTAATATCGCAACAGCGTTATCATTAATATATATGACTGGTTAGTAAATTTCCTGAGTACAATTTTACTTTATATAAGTAAGCATCCAGATAGCTCTTTTTAAGAATGACCTTTAAATCTAATTATAGAACGATCCATTACGGTATTATTGTCCTCTACTAAAGATGACAAAGACCTTTTCAAGATCACTCTTTGAATTCCTCATTAGAGGATGCACGCGGGTCTAGTTCCTGGGGAAAGTCACCTCTTTGCCAATTAGACCGCTGACGCTTTCCAATAAAGTATTTCTGTTCGGCTGAGCTGTGCAGGGATCCGACATGTATGTAAACCTGTCGTGTGCACCCATGATAAGTCCAAAAGAGAAACAGATGAGAGAAGCAACTCTACGTGTTTCCTAAACTTACATCATCATGATCTCTCATCGTATCGAGGTATCTATAGAACTGATCATTAATTGCCTGCCCTATATTAACCCCTTGTTGTGAGTAGTAAAACTCTGAATGAGGACCTTGCAGTGTTGTTTCATTTTACTACTCTAATAAATAAATGCATCAAAACTATTCACTAATATTAGTGTTAGAGTACGGTTACTAATAAAATAGTTAGTTAATTAGATAATGGTATAAGGTGTAGGCCCTACCACCTTGCTTATCGCAATCACATTAAATTATAATCATAGCGCTACCATAAATACATAAACAATAGTTTATTTCACCACATTAAGTCTTATTATCATGATAAGGGGTTACATAGATTGATCTTATTCATGTTAAAACAATACATCAATGGTTTATGACACATGTTACAATATGTTTCCTAAAGCACACTGACTATTAGACTGCTATAACAATTGGATTATAGATCCCCTTCAGTTAGATAAAATCACAGTTTCTCCATCCAAAATGTGATAACCAGAAATGATAGAGGGAAAAAAAAGGGAAAAAAAGAGGGGAAAAGGAGAGGTTCCTGTATATAATATATTTATTATATACTAATATCCCAAAAATAATACTATATGCCTTTTAGATAGTAGCAACCCCCCTGTTCCCTCTTCATATCCCCAAAAGTCACATGTCCAATTAAATGTGTCCAGGTTTTTATTGTGTTTAATATATATTTTATAGTATAATATATATATATATATATATATATATATATATATATATATATATATATATATATATATATATATATATATATATATATACGTGTGTGTGTGTGTGTGTGTGTGTTTTTTATTATATGTTACCTCCAAGCGTATGTCTCAACTAGCCTATATGGTAGGATGCTTTATCTTTCTGGTTACATTTTACGTCCTTTCACCAAAGCCTTTATATCATCTAGGCAGAGTTGATTTTTATCTGTGGATCCAATGCACATAGACAAGCTGAGCTGTATCGTATACAAGGGCAACTCAGATAAACAACTGCACATACACAATATAGAGATTTTGGTAAAATTACCCAAAATGAATCCAGGAAGGGAAAGCAATGTATTTAGCAAAGTGAAACAAGGGGCAACCTGTCCCCCTAGTAATCCTGCTGACCCAGGCCCAGTCTATGTGGCTTCTTCACAAATCTGGATCTGGGTATTAAGCCCAATACCATAAGGGGACAGGGTCCCCAAACTCTACACGCCCCTCACCCCACCCACACACTGATTTGCATAGCCACTCCCAGCAGCATCTAGGCATTGCTCATCATTGGCCCGTTACAAGCTGAGAGGTGGGGATGTTCTTCATATGAAGCAATGTTTATTACCTGCCAAAATTCCTAATTCCAGCGGGAGAGTCCCGACATGTTTGTCCTGCAGGTGAGAATGTTGGGGAAACGGATATCAGGGGCAAACGCAGGATTTGCAGGTGTGGCCAGCATGCATGGGGGCGTGGCTATAGTTTTAGACAGTGCTTGGCTGCTCTCCAACTCTTCCTATCCCCATAATATATATGGGCAATGCTGCGTGCACTACTATTAGGTGCATGCAGCTCTCTCTTTTCAAGCAGAGCCATGTGATGCGAGAACAGGGTTCAGCCACCTGAATTATACAGTGTCCCAGGCTTGGAGGGGGGTTTTCCAGGCACTAGGAACCCCCTCCCTCGGTTTGCCTATGGGGAGGTATCTAATGGGAAGCCTAGCACTTCACAGCACTAGGCAGCCCTCTGGGTTGTGACCAGGAGAGGGTTGGCAAATTTTAGCACGGAGGGGCAAGACTCGACTCTATTAGAAACATTTTAAAGAAAAAAAAATGCAGGTGGCCCAGCCCACGGTAGCCCACTACGGAACCTGCCCATGGGCCAGATGCCCCTTAGCCCAGCCTGCCCCATGGTCATGGCCACCCCCACATCATGACGTGACCACGCCCCCTGCCCCTGATGTTTGATGCCTGTATTTTACTGCTACTAACTAATCACATTGACTCATGGCTATCACACCCCGTGAAGCCTTTTAGGAGTCACACACATTAATTTCTATTGAGTGAATATGAAGGAAAAGTTTTGAACACACAGATAATGTGTATAATCTGATACTTTGTAGAAAGTACAGTATTGATTTATCTTGTGTCTTTTCCTCCATATTTCAGCAACGGTTGCTGGCTACACCCTGTTTATATATCACCTCCATAGTTTGTTATGCAGACATGTGCTTGGCTGGTACAAGTAACAACACCTTTTTTTCGGCTGCCGGTGTTCAGTCTCCTCAACTTTATTTATAAATCATCTCACTTATTATAGACAAAGAGGATGTAGTACAGGAATTGACCACAGGTTGTTTTCATAATAGATAAAAATGAACAACAGATGGATTTATATATCCTGGATAAAAATAGGTTAAGACATTATATAGGTTATTTATGCTTATTAAATACGTCACTGTAACTGGGGGACTGTGATCAGCACATAACAGATGTCCTCAAGGAGAATCATCCATGATATTGACAATAAAAAGTTGAATGAAATCAAGTGAGGTTGGTGCAGTCTGGGAGGAGATTCCAGGAGGAACTTCCCAGAAAGAGAAGGTGACCAGGCCTTACAGTACTCTTTATATAAGGATTTGTAATTATTAATTAGTTTTATTGAACATAGTCATTTTCTTTGCTCATGCATGGTAGCATACCATGCATGTTGACGATCATATATTAGTTGGTTTTGTCACAAACTGTGGGAAAAAAACATTTCTTGGAAAATATGACAATATGATTTGTTAAAGTAGGCAAAGATCTTCCTTGACATTCTGTGAAGATTCACAACACTAGTTCCAGGTGACAGCTGACAGAAAACAATTACTGTGAGGATTCACAACACTAGCCCCAGGTGACAGCTGTCAGAAAAGAATTACTGTGAGGATTCACAACACTAGCTCCAGGTGACAGCTGTCAGAAAATAATTACTGAGAGGATTCACAACACTAGCTCCAGGTGACAGCTGTCAGAAAATAATTACTGAGAGGATTCACAACACTAGCTCCAGGTGACAGCTGTCAGAAAATAATTACTGAGAGGATTCACAACACTAGCCCCAGGTGACAGCTGTCAGAAAATAATTACTGAGAGGATTCACAACACTAGCTCCAGGTGACAGCTGTCAGAAAATAATTACTGAGAGGATTCACAGCACTAGCTCCAGGTGACAGCTGTCAGAAAACAATTACTGTGAGGATTCACAACACTAGATCCAGGTGACAGCTGTCCGAAAAAAATTACTGTGAGGATTCACCACACTAGCTCTAGATGACAGCTGTCAGAAAACAATTACTGTGAGGATTCACAACACTAAAAATTGCTTTGGCCTACAGTTAATTTGTCACATTTTTGTATGGGGGCAGAGGCGTATCTTTTCTTCATGCAAGCCATCATTCTTTATAAAGTAATTGCAATTCAATAAGGACTTCAATTAGAGAGGAAGAATAGACTGATTAGAAAGAGTAATAAGTGCCAGTCATTATATTTTAACAAATACGCCAGTTGGGATGACAATGTATTGCTTGGGTATTTGTACATATACCCCCTGTTGACTCGGGTGCATTGTGGTAGAGTGTTCAGCATAACTCCTGCCTGGAAATACTCTTAGGTCTGTGGTTCTTACACCGCAGGATCTGTGGGTCAGAGTCAGCACACAGGTGGCCCTGTATATGCAGGTTTGCTAACAGAAGTACAGATGTAGCGCAGAAGCAACAGATTACAGAGTTTACAGCTACCACTGCTAAAAAACAGGCACCAGGTCATCATTGTGGGATAAGTAAATTATATGTATTTATTTATTTATATCTCACTTGTCCCTAGAGCTGACACTCACTCACTTAGGGGACCTCCTCCCTTCGCTTGATGTCTTTCTCCTGTATGGATTTTCCTATATTCCGGCACATCATCTTCCCGTTAGACCGCTCCTGTACCCTGAGACTCCTACTCACTCTTAACTTGTACTCAACTGTAACTGTGGAACATGTAATTACAGCCTTTGCCTCACTCAATTATTTATTAAACCGGACACTGGCACAGCCGTCATACTCGGTTTCATCTCTCTCCCTCCCTGAATCCCAGGAACGACTCTCGTTTCTATCTCTCTTTCTTAGCTTTCCTATCTCGAGCATTCCATTGTTGTGATCCGAGTACAAGACCACTCTCACTCAACCTTTCCACATCGAACGTCACTCACAGCCAAACCTCATCTGGCATTACATGCACTTATGTCTAATGATACTAATGATACCAATTAGTTTGTGCGATGTAAAAAATACTCCAGACATAGAAAACAATGTATTGCCTGGGTATTAGAACCTCTATAAAGGCAATAACTAGTACAGAAACAATACGTCTATATTACAGCTCTGAATGAAATAAGAAAAGGAACAAAGTGAATATATAGTGTAACCGCTTTAGGGGAACAGGTGTCATTTCCTGGGGTAGGTGGTAGTGTACAGCAGCAGAGAAGTCCAAGGTTTGGAGTACAACTGGCCTCAGACAGTTTTATCAAACAGAAAAAACAAAGATAACTTCAAAATAATCACCTTGCCTCTCCGTCAGTAACTAAACACACAGGAGCACCCTCTCTCTTGTGAAGGACCTTGTGTCCCACACACATACGAAACCTAGAGGTAATTGCTCACCATTTGCAGAGTCTCTCAGAAGGCATCCAACCTCCTCCCCAGCTCTGAGAGAGTCCATGTCCAGCCTGACTGGTGAACTTTTAACATCCACACACAGGTGCAGCTGCAAATCAGCCTACACTTAGCCTGGAGGCTTAGAAAACCTGAAATGGATCTGATGGATGGTGCCCACCCTCTCTCTCTCTATTCATAACCCCAGGAACCCTTACCAGATTTTCCTACAGCTGAAAAACACACTTTGGGAAGCTTTTCCCACACACATAAACAATCCCTAAGGCGTTTTAATGTCCACAAGGCAGAAAGCCTGTGACCTATACCTCTGCCATTCAGCACTTTACCAGTGCTTCTGTCAAAATGGCCAATTTGTACAGCGAAAATCCAGCTTCCTTCACCCCAACCAATGTTCATGTTCCTGTGCTTTCAAAATTCCGTTCCACTTGGCTTTTTAAAAGGGTCACCATAATAAATACAACATGTGTTCTCTACTATATTAGGCTATTCCTATTATATTGTCTGATATTGCATTTGAAATCAACATATATTCAGTTTGAAGAGAGTAAGAAGTACAGGTCTTCCCAGCGCTTGACATTTTTGTATATAGTCTTTATCATAGGAATACATCTAGATTAAAACTTTAACTCTAGTACGTGTGATAAGGAAAATAGATTGTAAGCTCCACCGGGACAGGGACTGAAGTGAATGATGATCTCTGTAAAGCACTTCCTAATATGTTGGCGCTTTATAAATCACCGTTAGTACCACGCTTCAGATGTAAAAGTTTTAGATATTAAAGTTTCATGTACACTACGAAGGAGAACACGGCACAAGATTCTATCGCTCGTAGCAGCGAGCTCTTTAAACTCCTCGTCTTTCTGCTCCGATCAATTACATTTAACGTGAAATGAAAACTCAGTTTGGCTTAATAAGTCATGGAAGATAACGCGCAATAAATAAGACAGGTCATTAGTAAAAGCTGCTTCTAGAGCCCTAATTATGCTTCTCCTTCTTTTATTCCAGTCGTAACTATTCCGTAACCCCCCCTCCCCGTTACTGCCCTGCCTCCCCACTGCAGATGACAAGGGCAAGGAAATCAATTATATATATAATTAGTCTGTATTCGAATGAGAAAAAAAAAATCAATTAATTAAAAAATGTAAAACGGAAATCGTACCAGTGGCACAAAATGTTCCATTATTCTGCTTTTAATTAAATTAAAATGAATTGGTTTGTTTTCAGTTCAATTTCCATGATTTATTATTAAGGCCATTGCTGTATGTTTCTGAGTGTGGATAAAGGTGTGTGTGCTGGAGCGGCTAGTGTAGAGATTGTGAATATGAAGCGGTATACAATACAGGAGACAGCAGGGGAGATTGTGATGTAAATTGAAAAACAAACTTTATTTTCAGTGTTCTGCAAGTTGTGCTTCATTAAAGAATTTATATAAAGGCAATAGAGGGCTTCGGAGTGTCGGAGAGGTTATATGAGTTGCCCACGTTCTGGTAACAAATTTACTGGTTCCTATACGCCCTTTTAATAATCGCATTGCTTTTTACTTCGTAGCACAATTTTTGTTTTTCAGAGATAAGTGTCATAATAAAAGTGAAAAAAGTCCTCCGTAGTCGTCCTATTTGCCCCTAATTGTCTGCCTCACACATTTGCACGATCATCACAGTTTTTGCAGCGGCCCCCTGAAAATAAATCCTACTTTCCCATTCTCCAAAAGACCCCCGCATCCGAATGTCCGGAAGACCCCCACATCTGAATGTCCAGAAGACCCCCACATCCGAATGTCCGGAAGACCAGCACCTGAATGTCCGAAAGACCCGCACATCTGAATGTCTGGAAGACCCCCACATCCGCATGTCCAGAAGACCTGCATCTGAATGTCCGGAAGACCCCCACATCCACATGTCCAGAAGACCAGCACCTGAATGTCCGAAAGACCCGCACATCTGAATGTCTGGAAGACCCCCGCATCCGCATGTCCAGAAGACCTGCATCTGAATGTCCGGAAGACCCCCACATCCACATGTCCGGAAGACACCCGCATCCTGACCACTTCCTAGTGTAGTAGGCGGGATGGGGGCCTCCATGACACAATTTTCAGTGAATTGCATCATTTTGGCCCCGCGATGCTGATGCAATCGAATAGTTTCACTGAAGGGGGCGGGGCTTCACCTCCCTGAGACTACAAAGAGAAAGTCGGCAAGTATGGAATAAATGTGACCATTGCGAGACTGCCTGGGGCGGAGACAGTGAAAACATCAGCTCGAGTCTGTTTTAGTATGAATAGAACCACCCATATAAGAAATGTCATATTTATGGGTTATTTTTATTACCTGTCATTTTTGTGTATTGGAATGTTTTCATTAAATTAATTAAAATGTACATGTGAACATGACTTTACTGTACATGGGCTACATTGAAACACTTCTTCCATGCCCCATTCCACCTCTATAAGCGTAGAGAGTAGTACGCGTAAGATGAGTCTACATAGAGAGTTACACTTACGCACTTTTCTTGCACATGAGCAGTACAGAAATGCGCATTTTACACGAATAAAATGGACTTGCGCCCAACACTACATGCAGAATAAACGCCATTTGCACTGTGAGATCACATTTGTTAACGATCCCCACAGTCTATAAACAAGTCCGGTTGGCAAATTTATGTGGCAACTCCAAAATACCAAATCTACATTTGAAGCCCAGAAGCAACTTTTGCAAAAAAGCAGAATGAATAGAATGTTTCAGCTTCACTCTTCTCTGTGAAACATTCTGTTACTTTCTGCATATACTCAGGGCCCCCTTTAAGACATTAGTGGGTCCAAAATCGAAGCTCTCAACCGTCCCGGTTTCAGCAGGATAGTCCCAAATTTAGGGCTCTGTCCTGCTCTCCTTCCCAGGCACATGTTTGTCATGCGGGTGGGAACGTTGATTGAGCAGAGGTAGCTAATGGGCAGCCTGCGCTTTACAACGCTTGGCAGCCCTCTGGGAGTGTGACCATGCTCCCATCGTGACGTAATCACGCCCCCATTAAACATGGCCACGCCCCCTGATCTGCCCCCGTGGGCTTGCATGCTGGGAGTAATGCAAAATACATTAGTGGCCCCTCTTGCTATTGCAACACAAATATTCTCAAACTACAGTATATTACATTTTCAGAATATAGCGCCTTTTAAAGATGTTTAAGCTGTGAAGCGAGGGGGGGGGGGCAGTGCCTCACGGGGCCCCATAGCAAATTTTATTTAGGGGTCTGGTGAAGCAGCTCTAACCACCCATGCAGTGGGGGGCTATGACTCTGAGGAGGGGGGGGTTACCTAGTATTGCCAGCCCGCCTTATCTCTGAGCCCCCTCACCTGATGTGCTCCCTGCAGTTCCGCCACAGTGTAAAACAAAAATGAGGTGAACAAGTTAATACCTCTCTCTCGTTATTTATAGTTTTTCTGCTTTGAGTCGGACATCAGGATTGAGAGAAATCAATATTTCCTGGCTGCATTCTTGATTAGGAAATGTAAATAAGAGGCAACAAGGTATGTGTTAATTACAAAGGTTAATCACGGTTCACTGCAGCCTGAGATTTCCTCTCTCCAATCACAGGCTCCCTCTCGCTTCAAGTGACTGAGGTGGGGGCTATGTCTTCATTCGTGCGCTGCATTTAGAACTTTAGAACACACAGGTGCAAAGCTCAGAGGAAACAGTGCTCATTACCTCCAGGTAAGATATGTGGATGATTATATAGGGGGTAATTTATCCTGTACAGTAAACTATAAAGTTATAAGAAGAGTTCTGTGACCATATAAGGATAAGTCCAGTTACTGTGCCCTGAAATGTATAGCTGCCTTATTGTCTAGTATGTATGTCTCCCGCCTCTCCTTCAGTTAGAGCATATTATATCTGTTTATGAGATTCACTCTCTTACAAAAGAGAACTGTGGCTGATAGTAAAACTGCACATAAAAAAGATACTTTCTATCATGCTATCAAGCCGTCTCTCTGTCTTTACATTACTTCATCTAAGAATCTGGAATGTCCAAATTAAGTATGAGAATAAACACAGGTCTTTATCACTGTCACACAGTCAGCAATGAAGAATGTAAGATATTGCTTGTGGTTGATGTGATTTCAACATTGCTACAAATACAGAGATGAGGTATAATTATGTAACAATGTGATTACAGAGAGCCCGGAGACACCATATAAAACTGAAATAGAAATAAAATTCAAAGCACAAGGAACCAGTGACATCACTGAGAGTGCAGCCTATCCAGTCACTAGGCACCAGTGACATCACTGAGAATGCAGCCTATCCATTCACTAGGAACCAGTGACATCACTGAGAATGCAGCCTATCCAGTCACTAGGAATCAGTGACATCACTGAGAATGCAGCCTATCCATTCACTAGGAACCAGTGACATCACTGAGAGTGCAGCCTATCCAGTCACTAGGCACCAGTGACATCACTGAGAATGCAGCCTATCCATTCACTAGGAACCAGTGACATCACTGAGAGTGCAGACTATCCAGTCACTAGGAACCAGTGACATCACTGAGAATGCAGCCTCTCCAGTCACTAGGAACCAGTGACATCACTGAGAATGCAGCCTCTCCAGTCACTAGGAACCAGTGACATCACTGAGAATGCAGCCTATCCAGTCACTAGGAACCATTGACATCACTGAGAATGCAGCCAATCCAGTCACTAGGAACCAGTGACATCACTGAGAATGCAGCCTATCCAGTCACTAGGAACCAGTGACATCACTGAGAATGCAGCCTCTCCAGTCACTAGGAACCAGTGACATCACTGAGAATGCAGCCTATCCAGTCACTAGGAACCATTGACATCACTGAGAATGCAGCCAATCCAGTCACTAGGAACCAGTGACATCACTGAGAATGCAGCCTATCCAGTCACTAGGAACCAGTGACATCACTGAGAATGCAGCCTCTCCAGTCACTAGGAACCAGTGACATCACTAATACCGCTTTCATACTGCCGCCCCTGCAATATCCCGGGTTTTTCAAGCCGGGTTTTTGCAGGGGCTCGGAGCGTCCCAGCTCAGAAACACCATTCATACTGCACCTTGGACCCGGGAATTTCCCGGGTTGACCCCATTCATACTGCACAAGTCTGTGCCCTGGCAATTTGTGGGAGTCATCACCAGAGCAGTTTTCATTGGCTGAAAAATGGTGATGTCATTGAATCTCTCTCTCTCTCTCCTATACATTCACTAGGAACCAGTGACATCACTGAGAGTGCAGCCTATCCAGTCACTAGGAACCAGTGACATCACTGAGAGTGCAGCCTATCCATTCAGTAGGAACCAGTGACATCACTGAGAGTGCAGCCTATCCAGTCACTAGGAACCAGTGACATCACTGAGAATGCAGCCTATCCAGTCACTAGGAACCAGTGACATCACTGAGAATATAGCCAAAGTGTGCGCCGCACCTCCCACGGGTGCCACAGTTATGTCACAGGCGTGCTGTGGCCAGGAAAGACAAAACAAAAACAAAACTTGCCAATCCAGCGCGCCCAGAACCCAGCATCCTCCTCGCTTCTCACTGAATGCCGGGCGTGACGTCATCACGTCTGACATATTCAGAAGGAGCTGCAGGAGAGAGGAGGGTGCTGGGTCCCGGGTGCCACCAGATTGGTAAGAAGACAGACAGAAGAAATAGAAGAAAGAAGGCCAAGTATGGTAAGTAAAGAAACGGAGCGGAAATGGTGATGGGAAACAGCAATAAAATGTATTAGATTTTAGAAAGGCTTTTGACACTGTCCCACATTGCAGCCTGTTAGATAAACTTGAAAGTTGATTCTATATTTCTATGTAATGCTCTACTTCCATTTATAAATCCCTAGATGATATTATGTCCAATAGAAGTGTCCCACTTTATACTACGCCACACAGCAGTGCCCAAGTTCATATTATGATAAATAGAAGTGCCCCCACTAGTTAATGCACTGTTCCACCCTGAACTCCTCTAGGGCCGGGGATAATTAGGGCATGAAGTGCAGGGGACTAGTGACTCGATCACAGACACCAACAAGCATTCAAGTCTCCGTTGGATTCAGTCCCGATTCTAAGAGACTGTCCTGTCACCCAGACAGAATGTTGGGCATATGATAATGCAGAGAGGTGCTTTCAGGGGAAGGGAATGGTATGAATGCAGCCTAAGACTTGCTTAATGTCAGGATGGTGGTACACCTCCAGCATGACTCAGTCACAACCCCAGTTCGATGTAACCATGCCCCCCTTTTTGGTCTGTGTCCCAATTCACAAAGGGGAACACGTTGGGATTTATGGTTTTACAAATTGGAATCACATCATCAGTCCTATCTGGAATCTGTATCTCACAGATACGTATGTGTATATATCATCAAAATAACCATATTACACGTAAATGTAGAGTAAGTAAATGTTAAGACACCAAACTGCTGATCCACTCAGGCATTTACCAGCTTTTCTTGGCTGCTAGATTTCTGTGATATAAATATTCTTTTTAATGTATTCACTGTTGACTAAACAAGACTCTCTCACTAGTGCGACAGCCGTGTGCTGCTTCCCAGGAATGTCTGAGCGTTCCATCCTTCCTTTGTCTAAAGCGGCTCTGTTACATACACACAATTACACCTGAACAGACAACATAGTAATAAACATATTTAACATTTATTGCGTACCTCCCAAATCTGTAATTGGGCATGAAAAGGGGCGGGGCTGGAGCATTACCCTAACCCCCGTGGCAAGTATAAGGATAAGTAGACCAGTCTCTATTGTCCCTATACCTGTAGAACAGATTAAAGAGAGATGTTCTCATAAAGATCCTCTGTCCACCTGCGGAATGGAGGAGAGAGTGTTAAGGGGGTATTCAATTGTCAGCGAGTTTTTTTTGACCGTGTTAAGTAATTTTAACACTGTTTTTTATCATTTTTGAGGGGGTTAACTTTACCCGCGATTCAATTTCATTTTTAACACTCAGTTTTTTCTCATGAAACGGTCCTCTCGCGTTCCAGTGGAAGGTCTATTGAGAGTATTGGGTGTGCAAGAGGCAGCCGCGTTAAAAGCTATTAAATTGTTTTTTAACGTGGTGCGTTAAACAGGCCAATATGCTGTTTTATCTCGCACCTCCTTGGGGTGTGTTAAAAATAAAAACCTCTGCAAAGTATTTGAAATCATGTAATAATGTGAAAAAAAGTTAAACTTATGTTTATCACTAATGTCTAACATGTAAAAGTTGATTTTCTTGCGAAAAAATAATGAAATAAAATAAACCTAAAAAATTATAATTATATTTATGTATGTTTTTGATACAAATATGAATGTAGTAATGTGTTTTGACATGGTATAGACGATTCTATGGTAAAAAATAGTTCAATTAAAGAAAATACTGTAATGTAGATATTATCAATGTGTAATGCAATATAATGTATGGAAATGTATGCAAAACCTTTTTTTTGTCTTATACATGACAGCGTTAAAACTCCCCTTCACTCCTCTTAAAACTCGCTTACACAATGATTAACGCGTGGGGCCAGCGTTTCCTCTTTTTCAATTGAATTGCACGAGTTTTACCGCTGCGCTAACTAAAACAGTCGGTTTTGCCGTTAGTAACCCGTGGGAGTTTTTTTTTTCTTTTAACGCTGCGGGGAAAAAAAAACTTGTGGACAATTGAATACCCCCCATTCAGGGTCCCTACTGAACTGAACAATCGGCAGTGATAGAAAACACACCAAAGAACAAAATTAAATAAAATACCTTTTATTTAATTTCTTTA
Organism: Mixophyes fleayi; assembly: GCF_038048845.1. NCBI lineage: Eukaryota > Metazoa > Chordata > Amphibia > Anura > Limnodynastidae > Mixophyes > Mixophyes fleayi. Next base: position 338,524,120 of record NC_134404.1, on the reverse strand, counting down.
AGGAGGAGCTATGAAGAACCTGTGACTTATTATAATTACAGTAATATCCAGTTACGGTCGGCGACAAATTACATATTTAAGACATACTTACCACAAATTGTGGTAAGTGACGCCCGCTTCACTAGGAAGCAGACAGGATTGTGGCCTGATCTCCCTGCCCAAAATTCTGGAGGCTCCCAAACATTGCGGAAGAGCAGGCAAGTATGATTTATTAACAAATTTTGGCTACTTTGGATCTGCTGAGATTAAATTTGCAGTTTTTATCAGTAAACTGGGTTTTGGACTTCATTGGAAATCGTAAAAAAGTAGAACGATGATGACGTACAAAGACTAAGGGGTAGATATACAAACCCTACTAAAAGGAAAAGTGGAAGTGTTGCCCATAGCAACCAGATTCTAACAATCACTTATCTAGTACATTCCAGAACACGATAGCTGGAATCTGATTGGTTGGACAACACCTCCACCTTTCCTTTCTAGAAGACTTAGTAAATCTACCCCTAATTGTCCCATCTATCTTTCCAATGGTTTATTCTTAGGATACACCAAGTAACCCAAAATATGTAACTATGTAATATGTAACACATAACACAGATATTACTCTGTAGCTCATAACATTGTTGAGCATGACAGCAGTTAGTAATAAAAAAATACAATAATTACCAAGTTGTCACATTCGAGTCCCTGATTTGTTACTGTATTTTATTATTGTTTAGATTAATAATGACATCTAAAAATATTTTTTGCTATTGTAAAAAGGTGACTACAGAAAAATATGTAATTCATACAATATTTAGCTGTCCAGAGAAATTTTGTAATCTAGGTGGGGAGGTTTGGGGGCGGGGGGGGGGGGGGGGGCAGTCAAACTTGGGGTCAATGCCCAAACCATCCCATAGGTTTTTGTCTTTAAAATGTATTTCTCATTACTGTAATTCATTTAGAAGATTAAGCAGGCAACTTTCTGTCAAAAATTGGAAACACAAATAAACGAGCAGCAAAAAAACACATTGTTCTTAAGAATAGTAAACACAGGAGACTATATTAAAAGTATTATTAGAGAATCACGTGGATTAAATTAATCCATATCACCTGAGATAATTGCATAGACAAAACACAGATTTGTCAGTGTAAATACAGATTAATACCAAAGCAGCATTAAACCTTAATCAGGCTAAATAAGTATGTTTAGTAAAATAAATAGTGTGAAATCCACATTTCACCAACAGAGGGCACTATGGAGCCAGCTAAGGATTTATAACAGAAAGTGAAACTTAGAGGAAAGTATTCTGCATTTAACCACTTGTGATGAGCGTCTGTATTAATTAACTCACATAAACTGCTCTCATGGGGTGGTTTAAAAGTATTCTGTGAGGGAACATCTACATACTGGAGGGAGCTTAATCACTTTTCTCTAGCTTGATGGGAAAGACTTATATCCAGTGCTTTTTTTGTAAGAAAAAATGTGCCGGAACTCGCCTCTTTCTGTCCCCTCATTTTGTGTAGCCCTCTCTTTCTGCCCCCTTCATTTTTTCTGTAGTCCTCTCTTTCTGCCCCCCTCGTTTTTCTGTAGCCCTCTCTTTTTGCCCCCTTCATTTTTCTGTAGCTCTCTCTTTCTGCCCCCTACGTTTTTCTGTAGCCCTCTCTTTCTGCCCCCTCATTTTTCTGTAGCCCTCTCTTTCTGCACCCTCATTTTTCTGTAGCCCTCTCTTTCTGCCCCCATTTTTCTTTAGCCCTCTCTTTTTGCCCCCTCATTTTTCTGTAGCCCTCTCTTTCTGCACCCTCATTTTTCTGTAGCCCTCTCTTTCTGCCCCCATTTTTCTTTAGTCCTCTCTTTTTGCCCCCATTTTTCTGTAGCCCTCTCTTTCTGCCCCCCTCATTTTTCTGTAGCCCTCTCTTGCTGCCCCTACGTTTTTCTGTAGCCCTTTCTTTCTGCCCCCTCATTTTTCTGTAGCCCTCTCTGCCCCCATTTTTCTGTAGCCCTCTCTTTCTGCCCCCTTCGTTTTTCTGTAGCCCTCTCTTTCTGCCCCCTCATTTTTCTGTAGCCCTCTCTTTCTGCCCCCTCATTTTTCTGTAGCACTCTCTTTCTGCCCCCCTCATTTTTCTGCGCCCCCTCGCCCGCTTTCTGTAGTCTGTACTTACCTTCTATGCTTCTTTTCTCGCTTCTCAGCTTGATTTGCGGCTCCTCTCACTGGCACCGTTGTGACGTCACTCACGATGCTGCCGGAGCCGGAAACAGGACACACACTGAGATGCGCTGCTGCACTGTAGCAGCACCGCAGAGAAAAAAAAATGTTAAAAAGTGAATTAAACTTTGAAAACTCCTAGAAAAAAAGGTGCCAGAACTCCGTTCTGAGCGTTCTATGACAACAAAAAAAAGCCCTGCTTATATAATATTTAAAAATAGGAAAGTGATTCAATCCATTGACATCTTAGTACTTATTAGATGTTAGGGACTTGTATACTGGGTTCAGTAGAGGGATAGTTTAATAATCTACCCGTTATTTCAGAGCCCCCCTGAACCCAAAGTTGGTTCAGCCAATCAATCATCATTAGTGATGTCACCAGTTCTTAATAAATTGATAGTCTACGTTCTCAAGAATATTTCTTCAGTCTGCAAAAAAGCTGCTCCACTGACTGTTGGTGATCAACCCACATTGAGAATAGGTCCACCTTTGTAGTCTTTATATTGAAGGGTCGAAAATGTGCAAAATAGACCTAACAGGGTACATTTTACAAACATAACCCCTGACCTAAATCTAGTCATTGATGGAGATACATGTTATGGCAGAGTGTATCTAACTAGTATATTTTGCTCACATTGGATTTTAGCCGACTAACACAAATAGCTTTTCGCTCTAGACTGTACAAACCGTTCACAACAGCTATGTGAGTCGGGAATTGGGGCCGGATATATGTAGCCAACATAGATTTAGTATGGGGGTTTATATATACAATAGAGGCCTTAGTTCTATTCTACACATTTTCACCATACGTCCACCACCACCTTATCCTTTAAAAAAAGAGGTAACGGAGAACATTTATCTAACACATCAATATCTACTCAACGATACCCACATAATTTATGCAGCTTAGTACTAAGATTTACACTGCGATTTCTCTGGTATATGAACCAATGTGCAAAGTTGAGTGTGGTCGGTTAAATGTCATAACCACTCCCTCTAGTCTTCAAACCTTCAAGCATTCTCTGAAAAACCACCTCTTCAGGCAAGCTTATAATATTCCTCTACCACCCTCTTAATCTCCCTAGGTTACCATATTACCACCATCTACACAGCTAACACAAGACAACAACCCTCTGACCAACATTGCTGTGTGACTGATAACACAGCCCACTAAATAATTTTACTTTTGCATTCTAGCTGGTCCAGTGTGCAATATGATGTAGCACATGCCCTTGTGTTTCAAACTCTCATTGTCCATAGATTGTAAGCTTGAGAGCAGGGTTCTCTTACCTCTCTGTCTGTATGTATTACCCAGTAGTGTTTTATTAATGTTTGCTCCCAATTGTAAAGCGCTTCGGAATTTAAATAAATATAAATATAAATAAATGTTGATGATGATGATAATTTTTGGGGCAAACGGCCACATCTGATATGGATCGTCTTTAAAAAGGAACTTCCTTGTTCTCATTGGCTGATAACATTATAATTGCATCAATCTGTCTGTCCCATTATATTTCCCAATCTACTGGATCAATTCTAAACCATTTGGGTCATTGTTGAGCTAATTTGCTTGAAATGCATGAAATTGCCCTACATTATTGTGCAGGTATCTAATGTCTTCAGGGAATTTTAATGGGTGAATCTTAAAAACTGTCCTAATAAAATCTAACATAACCTCTGCAAATTCTAGGCTATTTTATGCTATCACAAGCAGTTCACCCTGGTATAACCTATATTCTGTTGTACGTAAGCGTAGAGTAGAAAGTGGTCACTTGCTAAATGTACTTTCTGCACACGGACCGTATGGTAGCATGCACTGAGAAAAGCAATGCGTGTATCTTTCAGTCTGTTCATTGAAGTGTGAGAGTAGACCCTCTCTTAAGCCTAGAGATTAATGATCCCTACTTTATGTTTCTTTTGTATTCCATTCACGTCAGTGCATGCGAGACACTAAGCAGGTTTACTAAGCACTGAGGGTTTACACGCTGACCTGCTTTACATGAAGCCAGTGAGCAGTATGGAAGAACACAATCACTGTAAACATCATTGTAAGGGGCCTAGTTATCAAGCCTTAATCCATAAACGATGCGGAAACAGTTGTTTTGGCATATTTTAGTTTTCCTGTCAATTTAGCAAAGTATAATGCAGAAGATATCGGACATACCGCAAAATACCACATGCCCTTATCTACGATTGCCAAAGCACTGTGAAGGACCCCGGTTCAGTCTCTTACCGGATGTGCTGTACCGGTATGACTTGTGAAAAAATACATGGTGACCTGTAATATAATTTGGCTGTGAACAGACTATACACTACTAGTTTTGCCCACTATAAAATGATGTATCTTAGGAAAGGGTTGCATAAACATTAAATAGTACTTTCAGAGAATTGCTTGTTTGTGTACTGCCAAATATTACAGATAAACAGCAGTATATGTTGGGCAGCACGGTGGCAAAGTGGTTAGCACTTCTGCCTTACAGCGTGGGTTTCCTCCGGGTGCTCCGGTTTCCTCCCACATCCCAAAAACATACTGGTAGGTTAATTGGCTGCTATCAAAACATTGACCCTAGTCTGTCTCTCTCTCTGTTTGTGTGACTGATGTGAATAAGTTCTCTGTACAGCGCTGCAGAATCAGTGGCGCTATATAAATAAATGATGATGATATTACAGCTGCGTCTGATGGAGTTTATCTCTCCATCTGTGTACACATTGTATCAGAGACAGAACCAGTGAGCTATGGTCCCCGGTGCAGGGAAGTGGAGAGGGGTCAACCGGTGCCCACAGTTTGCTAGCTCCCCCTGCAGTGGGCCCCATTATCTCTATGGGCCCCGGGGCCCTGTACCTGCTGCACCAATGCTAGTTCTGCCATTGCATTGTTTCCCAAATGCCCTCAGTCTTCCCCTTATTGGATGCTACAGATAAAAGTTTTCATTCAACAGAAATTGAAATCCAACACTTGCCACATTTTGGATTTGCAAAAGGGACACACTCCACCCATCACTATAAAGGATAAATCGTAGTCCAGAACACTTTAAGTCACTATGCTCTCTATAGACAGTTGGACTACAACTCCCAGAATGCATTGCGGTACCATCTTCCTACACACTAAACTGCCCAATATATAGTTACAGGGGCGAACGGAGGATTGTCGGGGGGGCGGGGGGGTTTCCCTTCCGACCCAAAAAAAACCCCCACCCCCGCGAGAGCTGCTGCGCATGCGCAGCAGCTCTGCTTCTTCAGCGCTGTCCTATACAGCAGCCGCGGCGCTGTCTAAGAAGCGTCCGCGGCGGTGCTGTATACACTACAGCACCGCCGCGGACGCTTCTTTGACAGCGCCGCGGCTGCTGTATAGGACAGTGCAGCTATAGCGGCCACTTAGTTAGCGCAGGGGGGGGGGGTTTCTGGAGACTCAGAAACCCCCCCTGCGTGCGCCACTGAGTTACCCGTAGAGAGAGTGATTTAGTCAAACATGTAACTTTCCACAGCTTGTGGGATCCGAGTCCGCCTCTATCCTTTCCAATTAGATGTAGGAAAGGGGGAGAGATATTTCTTTCTTTACCAGCATCTAATTGGACAGGCTAAAGGCCCACTGTGATCCACCGAGTGCTTTTATAAACATGAATTTTCAGTGTCACCGGCTGACCTTCTATAACCCAATCTATCACAGATGCAGTTACAGAGACCACGTTTCCAGTGATTCTTGCACCTAATTAAACTTATTTGGGAGTTATTTTAAGCCGCAGATTCGTCGCACCAGTTGGGCTTTTAATCCTCCACAGTTTATCATATTAGTGTTCAGTGGAAAATAACAGCGTGAGGCAGCAGCTCCCCCCCCTCTCCTGGGAGGGAAAGCCGGCCTGGCAAATTGAATCAAGCACAGATGAAACACTCAGTGATCCTTATGTCTATTCTTTCCTCGCCCGGCAGCTGATTATAGTAAATCTTGGCTTATTAACCCATTGGCCGCTATGCTGCTATAGGCTTCAATGACATTCTGAAGATTTTGGGGAGAAATCATAATACTAAATGATGTTGCGGGAACACTGACCTCCAACACTGACCTCCAACACTGACCTCCAACACTGACCTCCAACACATGCACAATCACCAATAAGAGCGCACACCCCACATCCAGAGATAGCCACATACACGCAGACACACCAGTCTAACCTAAATCTACTTGACAAGCCTGGAAGGTAAAATCTTGCTGTTTTTCCCTCCCCTACTCCTTACTCAACCTGCTTTCAATACTTTCCCCCCATCCTCTCTGCTCTGTAACACCCTGCCTTCCCTGCCCTTCCTATACTTACCCCTTCCTCTCTGCTCTGTAACACCCTGCCTTCCCTGCCCTTCCTATACTTACCCCTTCCTCTCTGCTCTGTAACACCCTGCCTTCCCTGCCCTTCCTATACTTACCCCTTCCTCTCTGCTCTGTAACACCCTGCCTTCCCTGCCCTTCCTATACTTACCCCTTCCTCTCTGCTCTGTAACACCCTGCCTTCCCTGCCCTTTCTATACTTACCCCTTCCTCTCTGCTCTGTAACACCCTGCCTTCCCTGCCCTTCCTATACTTACCCCTTCCTCTCTGCTCTGTAACACCCTGCCTTCCCTGCCCTTCAAATAGCTTCCCCCATCCTCTCTGCTCTTCAACACCCTGCCTTCCCTTCCAATACTTTCCCCATCCTCTCTGCTCTTCAACACCCTGCCTTCCCTGCCCTTCCAATAGCTTCCCCCATCCTCTCTGCTCTTCAACACCCTGCCTTCCCTTCCAATACATTCCCCTTCCTCTCTGCTCTTCAACACCCTGCCTTCCCTGATCTTCCAATAGCTTCCCCCATCCTCTCTGCTCTTCAACACCCTGCCTTCCCTGCCCTTCCAATACTTTCCCCTTCCTCTCTGCTCTTCAACACCCGGCCTTCCCTGCCCTTCCAATACCTTCCCCTCTCCTCTCTGCTCTTCAACACCCTGCCTTCCCTGCCCTTCCAATACCTTCCCCTCTCCTCTCTGCTCTTCAACACCCTGCCTTCCCTGCCCTTCCAATACTTTCCGCTCTCCTCTCTGCTCTTCAACACCCGGCCTTCCCTGCCCTTCCAATAGCTTCCCCCATCCTCTCTGCTCTTCAACACCCGGCCTTCCCTGTCCTTCCAATAGCTTCCCCCATCCTCTCTGCTCTTCAACACCCTGCCTTCCCTGCCCTTCCAATACTTTCCCCATCCTCTCTGCTCTTCAACACCCTGCCTTCCCTGCCCTTCCAATACCTTCCCCTCTCCTCTCTGCTCTTCAACACCCTGCCTTCCCTGCCTTTCCAATACCTTCCCCCCTTTTCTCTGCTCTCCAACACCCTACCGTCCCTGCCCTTCCAATACCTTCCCCCCTTATCTCTGCTCTTCAACACCCTGCCTTCCTCCATCCTCTCTGCTCTTAAACACTCTGCCTTCCCCCATCCTCCCTGCTCTTCAACACCCAGCCTTCCCTGCTCTTCCAATACCTTCCACCCTTGTTTCTGCTCTTCAACACCGTGCCTTCCTCCATCCTCTCTGCTCTTCATCACTCGGCCTTCCCCCATCCTCCCTGCTCTTCAACACCCAGCCTTCCCTGCCCTTCCAATACCTCCACACTTCTAGCTGCTCTTCAACAACCTGCCTCACCTTCCCTTCCAATATCTCCCCCCCTTCTCTCAGCTCTTCAACACCGTGCTGTCCCTGCCCTTCCTCCATCTACTATTGCTACCCTAGTCAAAACTTCTCCAAGTACACTATTAACACCATAGCTTGGGCTTACCTGCATCGCATCCAAGTAGGCCTAAATCCTAGGCAACATAAGGTACATACCCCAGCTCCAGGGGTTGTTAGGGGCGCCACCTGGTCAGTGAAACTGGGACTATGTTATTAGTAGGACAGAAACATATCAGGAATACTGGTATGTTTTTCCAGAAAATGTGATAATGGTATTTGGATGTAGGTAGCAGGTCCAAGCCCTGGATGCAACACCCCGGCAGTATTTCAAAAATATTCCACATGCTGCTCCATACAACATAAAGATGAATGAATGAAGACTTGCCTCAAGCCACATACTGAATGTAGTTTGGCACAAGTCTTCATTCATTCATTTTTAATCTATGCAAGGATGGCAGGTGCTTCATAGACTCTGTCATCAGCTTACACAAAGTGATGTCAACCTCTGATTTACACCTATTAATAGGAATTGAGAGATAAGAACATTTCTGGTTTCATCTGGCACAATTTTAAATTGTCTTTAATTTTTTTTTTTTTTAAATAAAGTTTTAGCACCTTTACACCATTCTCATCTTATTAAAAACTGTGCCTTGGAAAATAGGCAGTGCCCCAAAATAGTGTCTGCTGTGTCCGGCTATCAAGTCACCATCATGTTGCATTACTGACTGTGTCAAAATGCGACTAACAATGCCCATATCTAGCGCTCCGCACGGAATGAGGATGGGAAAACTAGCGCATCTTGTGAGAATTAGTAAGTTAAGAGTTTAACTGTTTCATTTCCAGACTGCACATCTCAAAGGAGCCTTAGAATGGGCACAATTCATTATCTGTGTATGTCCTTGGTGTGATGAACTGCACTAGGGCGCAGAACGCTGCAACGCACCACCAATGCATGGAGGGCGCCCATGTTAAAGTCTCCCAGCATTTGTCCCTATTGGAAATCTGTCTGTGAATGTCAAATACGTGGTTAAAGACCAATTGCGCTTGGGAGGGCCAAGGAAGGACGCTCCACTGACTGCGCTGCGTTCATTCTGCGATGAGCACCATGTGCATATCGGGACAAACACGTGTCAGAAAAATACTGTGAACTGCGTCTGTGCCCCATCCAGCCTTTACCTTGTAATACTAGGAGCGGCTGTGTGAACGGACTGGGGAGGGCTGGCAAATTTTAGCCTGGGGAGGGGGAACAAGACTCGACTCAGCAGCCTATTAGGAACATTTTATAGGAAAAAAAAAATGCAAGTAGCCCAGTAAAGCAGCCCAAGGTAGCCCACTATGGGATTCACCCGGGGGGTGGGGGGTCAGGTGGCCCCCTGCCCCTGCAAATTGACCTTGCAATCCTCATGGGGGTCAATATTCCCTATTTAAACCTCCACCTGAGCTGCAAACCTCAGACTCGCAACGTGGCTTGTGTGCAACCTTCCTTGTTTTGATCAGTCGCCCTCACAATTATGTGTGTCTAATTACACCAGCTGCGGATCACTGCTAGAATCCATTGTTCTCCCAATAAGCTCACAGCCCCAAACCTATCTTAAGAGGATAAAAACTGTCAAAACAAAGAACAAGGAAAATAAAATCTGACAACTGCTTTGTGAACATGAACTTTGGCTATGGGTAAAGCTCTAACTATAGCACCTCATACATAAAGCTGCCCATTCCTCCCTGTCACTGAGGTGGGGAATGTTAATGGGGACAACAAAAGACTGGTGACTTTAAAAAAGAGATTGTCACATTGCTGAACAAAGAAAAGATTCACCTAGGGGAGAAAAAAAAATAGAAAGAGACAAGGCAGAAGAAGCTGCAGCAGGTAATTGTTGCAGTGCGCACTGATTGGATGGCAGGGATGAGTGAGCATGAATGTACTCGGAAACTGATTGTATCCAGGGGATGAGGGGATGAGCTGCAAGTAAAGGCCATTCATGCTTTTTGTGACGGCAGCACAGGGGGCGTGGCCCCCCAGGCAGACACTCCCCCCTATGTTATAAAAGCCAGTGCTGCTCATTCTAGCCGGAATAGAGCGCTCTAGTGCTCCCAGAGAGAGTTGTGTGCACCGTGCAATAGGCTCTGCAGTCACTGGGCTTTTATACCACGAAGATCTCTCTGCAGTAGGAGTTTGTGTCTTGTTGGTGTGATCTCTTTAAGCAGGACATTCCCCCAGCATCTCAGGACTTCATGTCTGTATTTTACCCCATTCCCTGGTAAGTGGCTCCATTTCTCTGACTTGGCAGATGAATGATTCCTATTTATTCCTGTGGATTAAGGGGGGTGGGGGCATCATGAGTCCTGTGCATTGTGTTGGGGAGAGGCAGGATGATCTGAGCACTGCAAAAGGGGCATCGGAAATCTAAATTATTCTCTATCCCCCTAAAGTTTACTCTCTCGCTGCCCCAGAGAGCAGAGTCCCCCAGCCTTGTTCTGCAGACATCCTGGCAGACTATCTTCTCACTGGCAGGCTGCGGGCAGATCTGGCAGGAGGTTAAGCCATCGCGTAGGGTTCCAAGGTGCCCTCCAGGTGCCAGCCTGGTGTTCTCTGTGCCAGGGCACAGCTGGGCATCCTGTGGCTGTGGAGGAAATGCTTTGGCAAAGTCCATTTCACGCGCAGCTCTTTCATGTGAGATTTAAACCCTCTTACTTTCGTTTTCCACTGCCTTATTTTTTGCTAAAGGTTCAGTACCCCCTGTAATACTGGGTGGCAGGATGCTGGTCTGAGGTTGGGTGGTTAGTTTAGGAATGCGCTGGTTAGACTAGTTGTGCAGTGATATTTGCATAGGCAGCCTGCAATGAGATGAAGTAAATGCATTAGAGTTTGGGGTACAGTAACAATGCTCTGCTGGGGATGGGGTGGGGGGGGATTAGTGTGTTCAGTAAATTAATACCGTACTGACAATTAGAGGCGCAGTGAGGTTGCAATAATTGCATTCATTTGTGAAGCGTAACTTACCCAGGAGGGGCGTTTGGGGCACGGTTGCAGAAGCTCAGGGTGCAGGAGGGTAGTTTTGGTGGTGGGGGGGTCTTTATGCTGTGTTTTTCCATGCACTCTCCAGCCTAGTGTAACTTGGCCACCGCAAGAGCGCACACAGAGGTCTCGTGTTGATAGATTAATTGGCCAATTGATCTTGTGTTATGCATGTTTAATGTAAAAATCCATTGTGTAATTGGATCTCAGACATTGAGCTTTGTCTGCTCAATAGGAGAGGAAAGAGCTGTCTGCTGGCTTTGTTTTGAAAGCATGAATAACAATCTATCTACAAGCAGGATGGCTGTATATAGACGCTTTGCAGGGCTGGATGCCTGTCCTATTACTGTTATGTTAGTGAATGTTTAGTCGTCTTGTGAGCAGTTCTTGTGACTTGTCACTGGTGAGCTGGTGCTAGGATTAGCCGCTGATGGCTGTCTGTGGATTTGCAATTGGTTATAGTTGGCTGATGTCATTGCTGTTGCTGAATGTCCGCTTGGTATTGCGTGAATGACAATCTTCAGAGCTAGTCACTGCCAATATCCCCATCCACACTCAGAGGGGGTGATTCACTCTGATGGGCCAAACTTCATTGACAAATGCATCCTTATGTGTCATGTGAATTTCCGGTCTTGTGGAAGCATCTGCCCAAATATTCCTAGGAGTGAATCTGAGGGCCTCAGATCTGGGATGTTACTTTTTTTCATTGAGTTTATTCAAACTTAACAAAACAAAAAGCAAACTTACAAATTAACCCCCCCCCCCCACCTCAATTCCAAGATACAGCATTATCAGAACATAATAAATGTAAAAAGATCTACTGGTTCAATCATGGTACACCTTAAACAATGCAGGGAAAGCGAATCATCAACATACCAGTATTACATATTATACCTGGAGGAAAGAATGTAAGATGACCTACAATTCACATGAAAAAAATGAACATATACAACATTCTAACTATGTCTATATGCTCAATTTATATGTATGTGTGTATATGTGTGTGTGTATATGTGTATATATATATATATATATATATATATATATATATATATATATATATATATATATATATATATATATATATATATATATATATATATATAGACATCAATAAGGAAGTAACAATCGGCACCAAAAGTAGATCTTCAGTTAGAGATGATGCGTACCTTGATTTAAGATAACCGTACCATAACTTATAATGTTTAGGCATTGAAGTCCGGCTACGTGGATGTTCGTGCCCAAATTTTTTTTTATTGAAACAGTAATTTTAGTGGAAATGCTAGTTCTACCCTCCCAGTAATAACACATTTAAGTCTCTATTTTAAGGCCATGGTTCATAAGATTCATAGATTTTGGCCTGACCCTGTCTGTAAGGGGGCCCTTTATCAAACGCCTTTGGTGCTCTGAGTCTTTGTGAAACTTTTGACACCACCTATGAAGTTTATTTTCTATATGGTTAGCTGTCCCAAAAATTTGGATTTATTTCTTTTATATTTGTCTGTAATATATGTTGTGAAGGGTCCAGACCGTTTCATAATTTAATTTTTATATGTAAATTTTACTATAGTTAATTTTTATTTTTTGTTAATATGCTTGTTTGTTTCATGTCACATGGCAACCTGGCTGATAAAGGCTCTCTACACTTGTCATATGGCCTTTTTACAGGGTTTCATGAATAGTGTTCTGGTCTATTCAGAGATCTGTTAAGATACAATCCTTTAGTCATTGTGACCTCTGGTATGTAGGTATTTGGATGGGTGTTTGCTGAAGGTGTGCAAGGCTTTTTACAGATTCTTTTCAATGCATCAGTAAATTTAGTCCTTTCACTTTGAAATCTATTCTTTAAACTGATAAATGCCCGACTGTGATTGTTTCCATACATAGAAACATTAATAATCATTGTAAATAAAATGTTTGTCATTCAGTAGAATGTAATCTAAGGATTCACAAACTTGATGTGTTCAAAAGTCTATTGATTGGGCAAAGAATTAATATATATATATATATATATTTATCTGGGTCCGGTACACTTGTGACATGAAGTCATTTAATTATAATCTGTTATGTCTAATAATTTAGGAGCAGCAATTATCTTGGTTTGGAGAAAATAATTAGGTATTCAGGACAGTCGGTCAAGCGCCTTTGTCTCGCTTTTTGGGAGATAGTTCAGTCATCTACATCCAGCAACTTTATTAGAGTTTTGCTGTCTTAGAGGTCTATTGGCCCTAAAGTTGTTTTGCTCACTACTGCCTTAATGTGGCCATAAATATCACTTGGTGTTAAAAAAAACTATGAAGAGAAGCAATCATGTCAGGTATACTTTGTGGTGGTGAATTGATTAAACATGGCTCTGGTCTTTATAACATGCCTCAAACATACCAGTGACTTTGGATTAAGGGTCAATGGATGCACCTTTGTAATTTGTCTGAATGCCTGTTTACAAACACTTCTCACATAACTATAAAACACACATTGGCCAAGTGGTTGAGTTGAATTAAGGACCTAAATAGACACTCCCAGGAATCATTCAAATAGTTCATCCTGAAAGACCTACACATCAGTAAAATTATTGTCAGTATATTAAGAGGTGTTACCTTGAAAAAGACAATTGCGTGGCATGCTATAAACCTTGTTTGTCTGGGAGAAAAAAAAGCACCTTTTGTAAGGGAATGTGGGCACATATTCAACCTTAAATCCCTTTAAGAGAAGTCAAAGCAAATTTAATTTATTTGCAGTTTTTCAAAAGGGAAGTTTCAAAACTTTGCTGTCTGACTGTAACTGATATATAGGCAACAATTGTATGCTTTCTACATAATAGTGTTGTACAAACCCCAGGGGTAGACTTACTAAAACTTCTTAAATGGAAACGTGGAAGTGTTGCTCATAGCAACCAATCTTATGCTAGTTATCTTTCTCTAGAATGTCTTAGATAAATAGCTAGAATCTGGTTGCTATGGGTAACACTTCCACTTTTCTGTAAGTTTTTAGTAAATCTACCACCAGAAGTCAGGTAGACAATTGTCAGCACTTTTGGGGTAATTCCTATATATTTGGTGAATGCACCCCTTAACTTTAATAGTTAGATTTGTCTCATTGTGTTTCAAAAGCTACATACTGCTATTTTGTCCACACTTTTACTACAGACCTCATCCATCTCTCTCCTGTGTAATGTCTCTTGGTTAATGGAATTTTATTCCTAGACGGCAAATCTATGTAACATTTTTCACCTCTGGTTAAAACATTGTTGTGACTTTGGTTATAGGAAGCAATTACACTCACAACATGTCAGTATGTATATGTACTTGTACAGCTACAACATGACCGCCTCTCCTTCTCCTTGCAGCACTGATTACTTGCGATCAGCTGAAATGACTGAAGTGATAATGAACACTCAAACCATGGATGAAATTGGTTTAAGCCCTCGCAAAGATTCTTATCAGGTAGGTTTCAGAAGGATTCTGGTGCCTTTGCAGATATTGATTGTGGCAAAAACGGGAGCATACTGATAAGGTTTTAAAGCTTGCCCTCCTTCTCCGTGGCATTGAACTGCGCCCAGGAGCGCGATTGAAATTTACATGTTTGGTTTTCTTAAATAAAATGCACTCCTGGATTTTATTTTTTTTGTACTGAAAGCAGATGATGGATCTCTTTTCTGTTACACTGCTACAAAATTCCATATGTTGAGTAGCCTTTATACCCATAGTAAATTTGGAACAGCTGACTGAAACATTCACGTAATAAACTGTAAATGGAGTGTGCACAATGTGTTGTGGTTTATAGGGCTGTAAGTCCGTCCAGCTACATACCTTGTGAACAAGCTTATAAAACCGGCAACAAGTCATGATGAGGTGGATGCTAGAGAATTGCTAGTCCTGTAGGTCGTTGGGGCAGAAGTATGCTCATTCTGTAGGCATATGTTGGGGAGAGGAAGTGTCAAAACAATAATTTGGAGATACTTGTAAGTTTGGGTCAGTCATGTGATCCTGTGCCCCAACATCAAACATTTTATAACGCCTGTATAGGCTAGTGGTCACCTCAGTCCTTATGAACTCATGCATATTGCATGTGTAAAACCTGCAATGAATTAATAGTCCCTTCGCATGAATACTGGTACAGCTTGCAAAATAGCTGCTTCCGATGCATTTAGGTGACAGACATCTGTCATGTGACACTGTGCTGGGATGGTCCTGTTGTGCCAGCTGGTTGGAAGGGCATGCTTTTGCCCGAATAGTCATGGGTTGGAAAGTTGGCAGATGTAGACAATTACTCTATGCAGTCACCAGCTATGCATCGTTGTTTTAAGAATTATTTTGGCGTTTTTCTTCTAATCAGTGGGCAGGGTTAAGCTGGGCAGACTTTTCAGCTATTTCTTATCACACAAATGATGTACATTTGTGTATATTCTCTGCACAAGGAAAGCAATTTTATAGCACTCATGTTTTCTGCAATTCTAAAAAAAACCATCTTGTCACCTTTGATACATGGTTATTTTTGCACCAATAAAGCGCAATGGTGGCAGATAGCTGCTAAGTCTGCACTGCAGTTAGACTTTCTAGAAACAGTGAGGTAATTATGAATGAAATTGCAGCCTTTACATTCATTGCTCATGTTAATGAGAATGGCTCACTTGTGCGTGAAAGGCCTGGGGCGAAGCAGATTTCTAAGAACCCAGCTCAGACAAACCAGCTGCTTTTTTCAGATTTTGTTTTATAAATACATTTTTGGCAGTGTGATGTGCTGCAGTTTCTTAATGGGAGGGGGGGGGGGTGTACAGCATCAGACGGCCCCCTCTTGTAAGTCCAGGGAGAACGCTACTGCTTCATAGTCATAACTGTCAATTCTTTCTAATCCGAAAGCAGCGATTGCACCCACTATGTTCGAATGAAGTTTCCTATCTCTTTGGTTTTTAGGTTCCTAGTTGTGTTCATAAAAGTGACTGATTTAATTATTTTGCAGCATTAACTTAACCCTTTGAAAGACTTATTTTGCTTCCTATCAGTAAATCAAATGTACATTTTGTCCAGGAACCAATTTAGTTTGTTGTGCGTTATACAGGGAGATGTTGACCTGGTCAGGGTCATTGGGATCTGACCCAGCCATGGTCAAGGTCACAATTAAACCAGGTCTCCTGCAAGACTCCCCAGTGTCATTATTTTATGATCTGCATCCTTAATGCCCCCAAGGCATTAAGGATGCATCAGAGTATTGGAGAGCCTTTTCCCCCTCATTAATTTTATAATTATGTGGTTTAGTTCCAGTTCTCAGTATTAACTTATTTATACCCAAAACCCTGTGCCTATAATTCAGGCACCAAATTAATAGGATAAGTGAGTGTTACCACCTTTTCTGGGGTGTAAAATTACTTATGGCACAGAGGCCATGGCTAGAGCAAACTCCCAGACAACATTGGGTATCCTGTTTTTTTTTTTTTTTTTTTTGTGGCATTAGACTCCTGCCTAATTCATCGTCATTTATTTATATAGTGCCAACATATTCCGTAGCGCTTTACAATTGGGGACAAAAACAGTAAACTAATAAACAAACTGGGTAAAACAAAGATGTGAGAAGGCCCTGCTCGCAAGTTTACAGTCTATGGGACAATGGGAGTTTGACACATGAGGCAAAGTCTACATTTTGCATTTTGGCCCAGCCAGAGTGCAAAGGTTAGTGACTCATAAGCTAAATGATCCTGTCGCACAACAATGTTGGACAAGGGGTAGCTGTCTTGTGTGAAACTGTGTGGTAATAGGGTAATGTAGTGAGGTTAAGAGGGTGGTTGAGGAATATTATAAGCTTGTCTGTAGAGGTGGGTTTTCAGAGAACGCTTGAAGGTTTGTAGACCAGAGGAGTCTTATTGTGCGAGGGAGAGAATTCCATAGAGTGGGTGCAGCCTGAAAAAAGTCCTGTAACCAGGAATGGGTGGATGAGAGACGCAGAACGGAGTTGCCGAGTTGGGAGATATTTTGAGATTGTAATCTCCTGTCCAATTAACTAAAACTGACCAAACGTTTAGATTTTGTTGTCTTAACGAAGTTTCTGATCATACGACAATAGGATCTCTCACCGGTGCATGTAAATATTGTATATTTATCAGTCAAACCTTTGGCTAACACAAGGTCACATACAATTTTAGTCCAGGGGACGAGCAGTTAGCTCATTGTCGTACAATCAAATTGAAGCAGGTATTTGTTTCTTTGACTTGGCACAAGGGGCCCGGATTTCCAACACTGCTAATCCACTTCCGTTCCAACCCAATTGTATCAGATTGTTGTGTGCACAGAATGTAGTTATCATTCAAACCTAATTATTGGATTGAATCGTTAAATCTAGGTGTCTGGCCGGCTTTAGACAAAAATTGTCCTCCTGACGTAGTGCCCTTGAATAAATATTTTCTAATTTTTCATTGACGCACAATCTTTCTTCCCCAGCGTCTTAAACGCTGCTATTAGGCTCGTTCACTCCACCAGCTGTTCTTTTTCTGCAGTCTCCATAGCTGCTCTCTACCTAGGGTGCAAGATGTTACCAGCGGATTGCTGAATATGTTTACATAGTTCTGTGTGTTCTACCCCTTGTCCCGTTCTGTACCCCGCAGCCTTCCTCCTCTTCCCCAGCTCCACCAATCACTGACCAGTGTTGTACCACACGTGCGGACTTCCTTCAGCTTGTTTACTTCCTTAGTTTATCAGGAAATGGTTAATGTGACACAGCCCAGTATAATGGCTTTAATTGCACCTGCTTCCTACACAGTGAGTGAAGCATATGGCAGCCTGGACAGGGTCTATTAATTCACTAGGAACCAATTGTTAAAGTACTTTATTTAATATGAGAACAGTGTAGGGTTTCTTAGTGATTTGATGACTAGGATCTTAATGTCCTTTTGCTTAATTGATTGAAAAGACACTTTGTAACAGTTGGCTTAGTTATTTACCAAGTGCTTCAACTTAACGTCAACCTGCATGGGTTATACAAAATAGAAAATATATATATTATATCTAGCCATCAATTTTTCAACATAACTCATCCCAGACATAAGAGTACCAATTCAGAGAAGCCCACACATTTAACAAAGCTAAGGGCAGTCACAGCATGCTGGGATTTGTAGTTCCACAACATCTTCCCATTCACTATGCCTTCCGTTGTAGTAGAGGCTCTTACAGCCACCTGGAAATTGCCGTCACTGATAATTCTAAGAGGCTCTACCAGTCATTCATAACTTAGTATGTCTTTAAACGCCTCGGCTAATCTTTCATCCGGCCTCTGTCATTGAGCAGAATGTCATGTTCTAATCTTTTAACTAGGACACTGAATAGAAGACCGTAATGTTCGTTCTACACAAAAAAATGTAGCTTATGGTTTTAAAACTAGGCAAACAGAAGTCCAATCTCAGGACATTAATATTGGGCCATGAATGGGGATTGTTCTCATTTTCTGTTCTTTAGTTGATGCTGCGTAATCTCTTTGAGGAGTACTGGGCCTTAATCCTCGGGATGCAATCATAAACTTAAATGTTTCGCCACTGGGAAAAAAAATGAAAAACAAATCGGCTTGTAGAACCAGAAGCCAAACGGATGAGAAAAGGTCTATTTTGCTAATATAACCTCCATAATAAATTTAACTGTTAGATACTTCTCTACCAATGTGTATCCAACCAATTCCTTATGAATTAGAGTCTACATCACCAAGGGCCAGGCATATGCAGTCTGTCTATACCAGGCCCTCACTGCCTTGTTACAAGCTA
Organism: Mixophyes fleayi; assembly: GCF_038048845.1. Classification (NCBI taxonomy): domain Eukaryota; kingdom Metazoa; phylum Chordata; class Amphibia; order Anura; family Limnodynastidae; genus Mixophyes; species Mixophyes fleayi. Next base: position 338,505,505 of record NC_134404.1, on the reverse strand, counting down.
AGCAGTGTGAATAGCTTTTTCAGATCATATCACTGGGCCAATGAGGTTGAGGGTGGAACTAGGCATAGACTGAGGTCTACATGTCACCCCTGGAAATGATAAATCTTCCCAATAAGCTACTACTTAGGTACCTAATCAATAGATTTCGAATATGGGTTATGTGGGCCTAGGTTGAGGCTTATGGGAGGGGATTCCAGGGCAACTAACTCTGCCAATAAAATTGCCTGCAGTTAGACCAAGTCATGTCAGACCATGACGTGGGGAGGGGGGTTGGTGACAGCACTTAATACATTTCATGCTCTGCTGCAGCAGATGGGGAAGCTGGTGGCATTGGAGGAAACTTTTTTTTGGGGGGGAGGGGGTGCCCCCGTTGCTGCACCCATAATCTGACCCCTGCAATATATACCCCTTTGGGTCGTCTTTGCAAATTTCACCCTTAAAACATCCACAAACATTGCTTATCCTATAAAGAATGCGATTGCAAAACATTTATTTTTTTTGCTTTATTTTCTTGCTGCCTTGTTTGAAAAACCTATGAATTGAGCAACTTCTCTAACTCTGTTGTGTCAGACAACCTACAAAACTTTAGTCCTGTAGAACATGCAGCGTGAGACAGGAAACCAGTCTACACAGATCACAATTGAAAGGTGGAGATTAAAATCAACTCTTTGATTAAATGCAAAATGTTGAAGAAATGTGGCTCACAGGGATCATTGACCTGACAAGAACCGTGGAACTGCGGTTAAAGCGCTAACACGGTAATAATCCTACAAGTAACTTCTTACCCGTAAGCACCTAATCAGTAGTCCTCTTGGTTGCTGCGCCGGCTGCGTATGCCGTCTCCATTGACAACAATGAAACTGGCAACGCGGAGTTCCATGAAAATATTTGCGAGTACTTAGGATTCAGACAGACAGCTGTCATCTGGAGTTTAGCGGCAGTTCAGTGAGAGCACACAGGATCAGCAATCCCTGTCAGTCACATTTGTCTGCCCGCTCATAAGCGGTTTGCTTGCTACAAATGTTTCATGAGCGCGTGCTTTAGAAATCCAACCATGGCAATGTGCGTTAAAACCGTTTTGAAGAGCTTCAACAATGTTGCAACCAAGTTAACAATAGTCCTGTCTGCTGCAAAGTTCTATTGTAGTGGGTATAGATTGGAGAAGGGGTGAGTCCTTTTATCATTTGTTTCAAATGCCTTCTTGCACAGAGTCTGCAGATGTATGATCTGCATGGAGACGCTGCTTTTACATCGTTTTTCTTAGGCTTAGAATGTTTCATAAAGGTGCCAGGTAAACGTCTATAAATTTAAGGAAAATCAAACGTTTTTTAAATTTATTATACCTGTTGTATGTTTTTTTTTGTCAAATCACTAATAACATGGACATTTTCTTTGCGCAATTAATATTTGTCCAAAATATTGAATAATAGCTTTATACAATCTATTTTGGCACTTTGCCTATTTGTCCTTCAGGTATTGTAAATTTGTGCTCTCCTCCCCCCCCCTTATGTACGTTGCCCATTGCACAAGTTGACTTTTGCTTCCTCTAAAATTACGACGTGATGGAAACTGCCCAGTATGAATTTTACTCCACTGCATCAAACTCCACTGATTTGCTGTCAGTACTAGGTCAGTACTAAGCAGTCAGCTTAGTATTTTTGTGTTGATGAAATTGTTGATGGTATATGGAGAATAACACTTATGTTGGGCAGAACTTATTTTTTTTTTTTAAAAAAAAGGGAACAGCGCAAACATAATTTTACTGTAAAACTTGTCCTATAGGTGAGGCCTGAGCCCAGGTTTGAGAAGTCATCTGATGTGTGTTTTAAACCTGACCTTTTATATTTCTTACCTTCCACAGATCTTCCCAGATCCATCAGATTTTGAGCGGTGCTGCAAACTCAAGGACCGACTCCCCTCCATTGTGGTGGAGCCCACAGAGGGAGACGTGGAGAGCGGGGAGCTGAGATGGCCCCCGGAAGAGTTCCTGGTGGAAGAGGAGAAAGAATCAAACTGCGACACAACAAAGACAGACGACAAGGAGCAGTAACCGTGCAGCTGGACACACCGTAACCTTTGTCAATTGGAAGAGGAGAGGCCACTAACGGCTCCACTATGAATCGGTTAGGGAGGATTTTTGTTACCGACGACCAATTCAAAGATGCACCTGTGAGACTATTCTTTTTTTTTTTTTTGTGCAACCAGCCTTTGATGTGGTCAACAGCACGAAGTATCGAAGAAGCGTTTTCTTTTTTTTTCTTTTTTCCCTTAATTTAATACTATTTGAGGTCTCTCTCCAAGGCTAGATGCAGCAGTAATCTTTGTTAGATTGAGTCAACAGAAGAAGGAACTCTTTGGACAGAGGCACGGACTTGACCAATGGTATGGAAACTGCCTTTCTGCAAGAATGAAAGTTCAACTACTCATCTCTTTCCATCTGAATGTTAGTCCATGCTGTCAAGAATCCTGATCGATACAAATTTTCAAACTATCATCTTTAGTCTATGCCCACCAAAGTGATCTTCTGAAGGACTGGCTACGTACCTAGACTCCACTCCAACAAGCTCCGTCATCAATAAGTGTTGTAACCATTTGTAGTTTGGATAAAAAGTGAAATCCGTCTCCGTATTGATGCCGGTGTTCATCTATGTACAAGGAAGCACTATTGTAATGTACAGTGTCTTTGTCCTGTACTATGAATTGTCGATGTGTTGACTTCAAGCGTAGGGTTCAGCTCCAAAGTAGACATTGTAAACAAGTGTTTTTTTAGGATTCCCTGGCATTCGAGCTTCCGTCCCTAATGAAGTAAATATCTTGTGCGACACTAAATTACACCAATTGTGCCCGCACAGTGCTGGTTGATCTAGGGCATATAATTCTAGTGTCGTGGGCATGTACCTATACCAATCGCAAATGTCGTCATGTTTTGGACATTTAGTGAAAAGAAATTCTATGTTTTGCTTGGTGTAATTCCACTTTTTAAATTGAGAAGTTTGCCAAAAATTTAGGATTGGGGGGGGGGAGGTGGGGACAATTTATATCAATGTAAGTTGATGTACGTTTAACTGCACTTTTAGAAGCTACGTTTGCAATGTACATTGCAGATATTTCCGATTTGTTATACACAGTGTTGAAGGTAGGCGTTATTGTAAGAAATCAAAGCATATTTTCCGTGTTCTGTCAACCATTTCCTCAAGGCCAATTTCCCTGAAAAGACCCTATTCATGACTTCTCAGGCTGTGATGGATGAATCTATTAGATGAATTGCTAAAAATACACATCCGTTTCTTTCCTGCAAAATCCCACACTGTATACAAAATGCCTTTTCAGCCAGACCCCCTGTTGTCCCCCATATACAACCCAGCTATTTACATTGTTTCAATCTCCCTTTAGAATAGTTTCCTATCCATTGAATTGAAAATACCTCAGTGTAAAATGCCGGCGGATATGAAGGAAAGATTGCATACACACACACAATAGATGGTTCATCGTTCCTGTAGGCCTGTTTCTATTTTTTTTTTTTCATGAATATATAGCAATAACTTGTCTGTGCTTTGAACTGTCGATGCAAAATGTAAAGCTTTCTCTCTGGTGTCTATCTTGCAAGTGGCACGTGTACATTGTCCATGGACGACTTCTTTTTAGGATTGTGTCTGCATCTTCCGTCCGTCACCAGCTGATAGGTCTCCGGGGTTTAGTATCGTTCTGTTTTCGTCGTGGCCTGAGCGCGATGGGTGTGGCTTGGTTACACAGTCACCACATGGGCGCAACAACTGTTCTCTGCGAAGATCCCGATGAACTTGTTACCTTTGTGGTTTGTTGAGATGTTGTGAAAATTTCACCCAAACCTCTTGACCTCCCTGCTTGTGTCCGAGAAACATTCAAGAGGTTCTACCGGGTCTCTCGGGGCAAAGGTCAGATAAGGAAGAACCTACTTTGCATTTGGCGTTTTTTTTTTTTCTTCTGTGTATTGTGTATTTCCGGTTGTTACAATTGTCTGCAAACAAAAGCACTCGAGTAAACTGTTGTATAATAGTATATATATATATATTTCTGTAACTTTTGAGGCTCAGGGAGAAGATAGCTTTTTTTTTTTTGTTTTGTTTTTTTTCCAAACAACTTTTGTCACTGTGACAGTTGTAAATAAAAGTTTGAAATTGCTTTCCATCCCAGCCACTGCTGTGTCTTATTTGCATGAACAGACCTCTGCACCCACTAAATTTCCTGTATGTCTGCTTTTTGTTAGTGGTAGTGTGCAACGGGAGGTATGCAACTGCCCTGCTGGTGAGGGTCATCAGTCATCGATGTTGCTAAACACAAGCCGCAAGTCTGCAAAGTCACGCAAGGGTCATTGTCAGGTTTAGGTATAGCCACGGCTTACTCTAGCAACTGCCAATAATTCTTACTGTATGCCTGGGAAACCACAGTCTGTTGCAAAGTCCTAGTAAGTTTCTTTAATGTGGCTTTTTATTTTTGCAAAATTTGGGCTTCATTATCATTGCTTTGGAGTTTTTCTAAAAAAAATTTTTTTGCTTCCCTCCCCCCCCTTAAATTAATATAAACTGTAAAAGCGTAGGGCAGGCTGCTACTGGAAAAATGTTACGCAAGGCGAAAGTGTACGCAAAGTTACTGCAACACACTGTCATATGCGTTTTTCTGTACAGCAGAATGGAGAAAGTGATTGTGTTCGGGCCTTTCAGTTTTGGTTTCTTATTGGTATAAAGAATATTAATACATAATAAAGTATAAATATAAATTCTATAGTGTGTTTTACAAAGACTAGTTGCTCAGCTATTTCAAATTTTTTGGCCCAGTTGCTGTCTGAAGAGGTTTAGGGGGGTATTAAACAGCAAAATGGTATTTCTCACTGGCAGTAGAGCTTTGCCCTATACATCAGAGGTTACGGCTGACAATAAACTGGGCTGTAATTATTACTGGTGAACGCTTTCCGAAGCCTATTAAGTGCCATCTCAGGGTGGCAACGTGTTTCTCATCATTAAAGATTTTTTAATGCCTTCATAAGCAGCGGGAAAACCATTAATTAATAATACGTCCCTTTAAAGACATGTACTGTAAGCTAGGAGGTGCTGTAGGCAGTCACTAATAGAGGTTCTCAAACTTTGAAATGAGTTGTACTTGTATAATGCAACGCTTCATATTTCATTGCGTTGTTACCAATCCCTTCACTAGTAGTCCTGTATAATGAATGACTCTTGCATTCAAAATATTATAGCACAGAACGTGCAATAACTGAAGCTAATCATGTTTGCAAAGTTTTAGCCAGTTGTAGTGAATCTTTAAGATTCCAATCTCATCTGTTCTGTTTCATTGTAGCAAATTCTTTAAGAGTAAACTTTCACTTCATAAAGTGTTCAGCAAAAAGCTGTGAGCGATTTATATCATGGGTGATGCTTGTGATCAAATAGGACCTAAAATATGAGCGTATAATTTTATAATGCGTTTGTTAATGTATCCTTCAAAGCAGTGGATGAAGTGGAAGTTTAGAATTTCCGGTATGGAGTTTAGAAGTGGTGGTATGAAAAATGTAACGAGAATGTAAGTGGATGAAATTTTATAATTTTGTGCTCCCACTTCCAACACTGATTCAAAGAGTGTTTCAGTAATAACTACTTGGAGTGCTTTCCCAGCTGACTTATTACCATATTGTCTTCTATATACCATCCTGCAGCATTTACTAAATGCAATTTTTTTCCAAGCATGTAGTTATATTCCAGGTCATTAAATAATTATATAACCTGCTCTGCGGATTCAATTGTATCTAATGCAGAGGGCTCAGAGCTGTTCTATCCCAGAACCAATGACCAGTTTACTTTGTGATATAAATGACTTGAAAGCACAAAGTTCCTGGATGGTGTTTAGAAAAAGATAAATGAGTTGTCTGGTGGAAATCTGCTGCACATAATAATGACCTATTTGGAAAGATATAGATATATATTCCCCACACACAATATGCAGGCTTTTCTTGCAGACCAGGGGGGTAAATGTATCCAGCTGAGAGTTTTCTGGCAGGTTTGAAAAGTGGAGATGTTGCCTATAGCAACCAATCAGATTCTAGCTGTCATTTTGTAGATCGTACTAAATAAATGATGGCTAGAATCTGATTGGTGTTTCAAACCCGCTGAAAAACACTCAGCTTGATACATTTACCCCCTGATGTATCACTCTCCCTCCCCGTCCCAAACTTCCACTAGGTTCTAAATCGCTGCAGATGATCACACCCAATGTGTAACGTGTTTACCAGAATGAATACTGTGTTCAGATCATTTTAGTACCGTTTGCTAAATACCTGGTTTACATGTAAGATCTAAGCCTCCTTTACACACGTGAAACAGATTATGTGTGCACATCTGACATTGTTACATCTGTGCCGGAGGAGTTCTAGAATCTCATTCCCCTACTTGGTAAAACCAACATTCCGATGAGAGATCCTGTGAAATGTATCAAAGTTCAGGAATGTAAACTGTCTCCCTCACTGGTCAGTCCGCTCTTTCATCTTTTATGTGGGCAGTGGGAATGTCTGGCTCTAATGTGAGTTTACACAATGTAAGGAGCAGTCGTGATGGAACAGAAGCTATATTTAGATCATGTATGATTATTTGGTTGGTGTTCTGTCCACTAATATACCTGAGAACCTAGGCTGCAGCTCGGGTGATCTGTGGCTGTTCAGCTGTTAAGGGCCAAGATATACTGGCCCGGATCAGTATGGGGTTAACTTACGACTTTGCCTGGTCAGTCTCTGCAGACAAAAGTCGCCCATCTTGCGCATGCAGTGGCAAACGCATAATTTGTAGAGGGGAGTTCCATGCCATGCTGCCAGTGGGCGTGACCAGCATGCATGGGGGTGTAGCTATAATTTTAGACAGTGCTTGGCTGCTCTCCAACTCTTCCTATCCCCATAATATAAATGGACAATGCTGCGTGCACTACTGTTAGGTGCACGCAGCTCTCCCTTTTCAAGCAGAGCCGTGTGAAGCAGGAGCAGGGTCCAGCCACCTCAATTATACAGTGCCCCAGGCTTGGAGGGGGATTTCCAGGTACTAGGAAATCCCACCTCTGTTTGCCTATGGCAGGGGGATGAAGGGCCCAGACTTTTGGTAAAATAGATAAAAATAATAATATATATATATATATATATATATATATATATATTTTTTATATTATATAAAATAGAAACCAGTACATGTTAAAAAAAAAAAAAAAAAAAAGTTTTAATGTCAGAGTAAAGCATGTAAAAAAATAAAAAATTATCGCTACACTGAGATAACGATAAAGGAATATGTATTGTGGTTGTACAAGTGCCTGCGGAATTACTTGTTGAACAGTTTAGCGCAGCCAAAGGCACGGGGGAGAGTGCCAGTGAATCATACCGATGGCTTTTCACTCATCGTTAAAACCCGATCCTAAGTCCTAGTGATTTGATGGGCTGCATTTTCTCGGCTATTGGTTCAGCCTAAAAATAAATAAAATGTCTGCCTACACTGTGAGTAGACAATAGGTACACCTTATGCATTTTACCGGAGGAATCAATGTTGGCCATTGGGGTGCATTACTACTTTAGCATTTATTGTACTGGATGGGGTGAGCAGTTGCTGTGTATTAACTCCTACTCATTCTGGTAAACGAAGTGGTTCGCCCATGCATATTGCATGTATTTGGTTATTTTCACTTCCTTTCCTATAAGTAAGCTTTAAATAGGGCAAATCTACTGCTACGGGTAATGACAGATTTGTAAAACTTTTAGCTCTGTTCCTTAAAGCAAACACATTTTTGATTATTTGAGAGAACTCACAATGCTCATCCGTATTGTCATATTTACTCTACCACACACAGCACAAAGGTCTTTAAGTTCCATATCTGCATAAAATGTGAGATAGTGGAGGTACCACGGCACACTTTAAATAGGTTGGAAATGCTCCAGTACCTCTATATTCACCTTGTGCACAGCTGAATATCCAACTTCCAATTGCGTTAATAAAATGTTTACTGCTCTTTAGCTTAATTTCTGACTTCAATGTAGCAAAGGGCAATTGGACTGCCTTTACTACACGTGGTGATTGTGTCTAGCTTGTTATGGTATTCCTTGGAGTGTGTCTTGACATGCGATTCTCTGTCAAATTTTAACATGGGACAATACTGGTCCCAATAAAAGTACAGCCCAAGACTTTGATCTCTGAAATGGTGCAAAGTTGAAGTAGTTCTGCAGAGTTGAAATGCCTGTTTGCTTCCCTCTACAGCAAAGCATGCCCTTACAATTGTGTCTTAATGCCTTTGCTTTGCAAAAGGAAATCTTATTCTTGCGCAGCTCAGCAAGGCAACATACACCAGGACGCTCAACGCTACCTAGACACATTCGTTCCTCTTGTATGCATCTAATGCATATGTGCAAATTAAAGGACACTCTGGGTCCAAATCTGCTTTTTGCCCTGTGCAGTGGTTATTTTGGATTTCGGCAATGATCTCCAGGTGGTTTACACTCAGCGGGATGCCAAGAGTGGTTGTCTCTGGTTTCCTCACTTTCCACCCCCATCCTCCTTCCTGCTGAGCAAATACCTGACAACAAAGCGCAGTGCTTCTACCTGCAGTATGGAAGGGTAAAGCCAGTGAAGGTGAGAGGGGTCACCTGGAGAAGAAAGCAAGAACCATGGTGGTGCTTCAAATGGGCTGATTAACTGATATTTGCAGAAGCCAGAATGCACTGAAAGCCTTTCTGCACAATATATAAATTATTTCCCCAACTTGGATACATCTTGACACTGTAAGTAATCTGGCCGCTTAGCTCGAGCAGTGATTGGAGGCTCTTACCCAATTTGCCTACCGGTGTGTAGCCATATTGGAAAGTATTCCGGTCACTCAATGCTTGGGCCAGCTTTAGAGTTACTGGTTTGTAAAGTTATAGAACTATCCAGCCTATTACATCCTTGTGTATTAAGCCCAAATCATGAAAGAGCCTCAATCCATTTGTCTCTAGTTATGTTCAACCCCGGACCAACGTTGCTGTGTGACTGGATCACATACCATACAAATCACTTTTTATCCTTTGCAATCTGGCTGGACCAATATGCAGTATGTAGATGTAACCTCATGTATCCGACTCCCATAGATTGTAAGCTTGCGGGCTAGGCCCTCTTACCTCTCTTTCTGATTTACCCAGTATTGCTTATTACTGTGTTTGTCCCCCATTGTAAAGCGCTACGGAATTTGCTGGTGCTATATAATTAAATGTTGATGATGATGTTCCTGCTCTGTAACCATTCATGTTGATGCTTTAAGAAAAGATGTAATTATTTCTAAGGTGCCAACATCTTCTGCAGCGCTGTACAGAGTAAATAATACATATACGGTATCATAATGATTAGATAGAAATAAAGAAACTGCTCAAAGAGCTAACAATCTAAAGGATGACAAAAGCACATTAATCTCTCTCCCTCCCTTCATGATGAGCTGAAGTTTTAGCCTTTGTATTATGAAAGGTACATACCTTTAGGTATAGTATAAGTGTCAGTGCTCAGGATTTGTAGAGGGGTGTTTGCACACCATGCTACCAATGGGCGTGACCAACATGCATGGGGGCGTGGCTATAATTTTAGACAATGATTGGCTCCTCTCGACTCTTTCTATCCCCATAATATACATGGGCAATGCTCTGTGGACTACTGTTAGGTGCATGCAGCTCTCCCTTTTCCAGCAGAGCCTTGTGAAGCGGGGGCAGGGTCCGGCCACCTCAATTATACAGTGCCCCAGGCTAGGAGAGGGGTTTCCAGGCACTTAGAAACCCCCCTCGGTTTGCCTATGGCACTTAGGGTAGCGTCACACGGGTGATTTAAACTAGCGGTTTTTACCAGCTAGAAACCAGTAACATTCATAGAGCTCAGTAACTTCATTGCTGACGCATTGAAGCGAAAACAGAGCACTCTTTCCCGGGTGTGACTAAGCTCTGAAGACGCTGCAACCTGAAATTACTGTGTCCCGTGTGACACAAGACAACCATTCCCCCTTCACTTCAGTGTGTCATCAAGAGAGCAACAGATCTCCACGAACGCTGACGCGTTTCATGTTTGTGTTCAAACTGCCTGTGTGACACCACCTTAAGAATGTTTGAGCCATTCCTGCAACCATCCACTACAGCCCTCTACATGCACAAATCATTTTCTCTTTAAAACAGTTCGATGTTTAACAATAACATACTTATCCACTCATTCCTGTGTTCCCAATGAACTCATCATCTCCAGCTTCTAGCACAGCCGAGAACCAGGATCCTATTACTGCTTCATTCTTATTTTGTTTACTTTTCGTTATGTATAATTAGAGTCGTATGTAAGTGTAGAGTTACATAGCAAAATATTTTTTAGCAGATGACTTTTATTATTACCGAGTTCTGCCTCATCTGCTGTTATGAATAATGCACAGGCTGCCAAATGAGTAAAACGTGTGTCAATTTTCATATCGTACCAAGAATGTAAATGATTAAGGCATTTTGTTGTCAGATGTAGAAGTGGTTCACAAATTTTTCTTTCTTCCTTGTTTTCTGTAATGTGTTTCAAAGATGTAATCTGGGATTTTATGGGTGCCCCACGCCACACGATGCATTGATAAAGCTAGATCTTCAATTATATTATTATTCTGCCTATACCACTGGAATAAAGCAGAAGATCAGGCAGAGCGAATCAAAAAGCAATATTGATACCACGTTGTATGTCCTAGTTCATCATCATCATCATCACCATTTATTTTTATAGCGCCACTAATTCCGCAGCGCTGTACAGAGAACTCACTCACATCAGTCTCTGCCCCATTGGAGCTTACAGTCTAAATTCTCTAACATACACACAGACAGACAGAGAGAGAAGGAGAGACTAGGATCAATTTTGATAGCAGCCAATTAACCTACTAGTATGTTTTTGAAGTGTGGGAGGAAACCGGAGGAAACCCACGCAAACACGGGGAGAACATACAAACTCCACATAGATAAGGGCATGGTTGGGAATTGAACTCATGACCCCAGGGCTGTGACGTAGAAGTGCTAACCACTGAGCCACCGTGCTGCCACACCTTACCGCCGCAGTCTGCCAAAATTCCCTGGGGCAAATTTATGCCTAGTCGCAGGTCACCAGATCATGCCCACCATTGCTGTACCAGTTGGCTAGAAAATTTCTTACCTTATACCAAGCAACCTTCAGGTTCCTGGATCTGCGTTAAGGCCTCAACGTCACCCATATCTAACTGTAGGTGTGAACGCTGGCCACTTTTTGCTCCACGGTTGAGGAACATTGGAGCATTGGGTCGCCTTTTTAGTGGCTTCTGAACAAGCAATTGCAATTTTGTGTCAAGAGCGTTCCAATGAAGGTTCCTGGTGACCTTAAATGTCTTTGGTCTTACCTGCATCACTTTGGACAGTACCTAATAATGATGGGATAGGGCCAGAGCTAGGGTGAGATGTTAACACAACTAGTATAATGACCTATTACACAGATAACATGAAAACAAAATTTTAAATTCAATAAACTATTGTGACGTGACCCTAGACAGGGGAGCTATCTGCCCCTCTGTCCTGCAAGTTTCCATCTCAATAACACCCATAACAAAAGACTCAGTAGGACAGAATATGGCCACAGCCTATTTGTTTTGCATCACAACCTTAAGGGCAGGGGCGCAACAAGGGGAAACCATGCCCAATAACCAAACACCAAGGGAGAGATTCAATTGCCCAGCGATGTGTTGTGTTGACATCGTGCTGTGTACATTTCCGGCAATTACGGTAGGATTCTCCACTCATGGAGGTGCGAGGAAAAATGAGCAGATATTTCTGTCAAATCTCCGCCGCGCTGTGTCTCGTGGACGTTCCAGAGACACCTCTTGTTTAATTGAATCTCCCCACAAGGATCACATTTGCTGTACCCATACAACCGGCCAGCTGACACTCTGTTCTGCTGAAAAACATAACCGGAGTGTAAAAACCCAATCTGCGGGACAGGAACCCTTCAGGAAAGCCACCCAAGCCATGCCCCGGAGTTCTGCCCAAATATAAGTTTAAAGTCCACACTTTCTTTGGGGACAACCAATAAGCCTCCTATCCTTAACCATAATACAGGCTATGACAAAATTAACTTGAACAACTTCACATACAGTAGGGCAATGATCATTGCATAGGCAAACCAAGGAGGGGTTTCCTAGTGCCTGGAAACCCCCTCCAAGCCTGGGGCACTGTATAACTGAGGTGGCTGGACCCAGCCCCCGCTTCACACAGCTCTGCTTTAAAAGGGAGAGCTGCGTGCACCTAAAAGTAGTACACGCAGCATTGCCCATTTATATTATGGGGATAGGAAGAGTTGGAGACCAGCCAAGCACTGTCTAATATAGCCACGCCCCCATGCATGCTGGTCACGCCCACTGGTGGTGTGGTGTGGAAACCCCATCTGCAAATCCTGCATTTGCCCCTGCATTGGTACAATTTAATAAACTTCCCATTCCTTACTGACAGTTGGGAGCGCTGGGTGGGGGTTACCTTCATGTTTTCCACTGGAAAAAGGGTGAGCTGAGCACGTCTTCTAATTGTATATGTCATCGTAGCACCGGACAAGACTCCACTCACCCCTTCCTTTTCCCCTCCTCATTAAACCGCCAATACCGGGCTTGTTTAACATCACCAAATATCTTGCCTGCTCCCCATACAGGGGAAATTTTGTAGTTCCTCCTCCTGAACCAACAAGAGAGGTGTGCCAAGCTTCCCACTGCGGGCGGGACCCACTGACAGACTCCTATCGAGTGCTTGTCTTTGTTTAGCCATCTCTTGTGAGCTTCAGGTTGGCTTCTATGTTGTTACATTATCTTATGCGGGAGTCATCATGTAAAACGCTATCTTGGGTTTTGACCACTGGTATGGATTTTAGCAAATACCCCTTGTGAATTGTGCTAATTCCCCCGAAAACTATAACCTGTTCTCCATTGTCCTTGTCCGCGCAAAACTCCTTAACCTTAGTAGAACAGTGAAGCTCTTAAAGTGACAATAAGCCAAATATGCAATTTCCTTACAGTAAAAGAGTTACTCACCACATCACATGCGCGAATCTCAGTGCGAAGATTCAATAACTTAACAGATTCTCTTAAAAAGTTGATAAGACTGAGTTCATATGGGGAACATGGTTCATATGCGAATTTCCTGTGGTTTTTAATAGTTATTTCAGTTTTGTATAACAATGGAAAAAGGAGAGGAAACAATACTGCAAACAATTCAGCTAAAACAACAACAATGTACAGGGTGATTCAAAAGTCGCAGTACACCCTTTTATTTCAAAAACTCTACAGGAAATTGGGAAACCTGAATACTCCAGTAAGGTATGGGTGACGTGGTCTATCTTTTACGGTATGTACCAAACATGGGCGCCATCTTGAAATCGATCAATCGGTCCAATTCCTGTAGAGTTTTTGAAATAAAAGGGTGTACTGCGACTTTTGAATCACCCTGTATTATAAAGTGTACACTACATCAATTCTACATCATAGTGCTCAAAACAGTATAAACAACCTATGACATTTAAGGGGTAGGGCCACCTGACCGAGAGCCCTGGCTTTGGCCCTAATTATAAGGACTGTGCACTACTCACATACTCACATCTCTAATGTATTTCAGTAAAGGGTTGCGTACCAAAAAAAGCTTAATATAAGCACATGGATAAGTGTCTCACTCATACTTGCCAACTTTTTCTCGTTGGCTTCAGGGAGATCCCGGGGGAGGTGGGCGTGTGGGGCGGGGCTTGATGAATCGCATCATTTTTGCCCTGCTTCCTAAACGGTTGTCACAATTTTGGCCAATTACAGCAGGAGGTGGGGCTAAGATGACGTTATATTTGTGTCATTAAGCCCCGTCCCTGCCACTAATCTATTGTGAGGGCGAGAACCGGGAGGTTGCCCTGCTCTCCTGGGAGCCAGGGTGGTCTCCCAGAAATGCGGGAGTCTCCCGGACATTCCGGGAAAGTAGGCAACTATGCTTAAAGAAAAGCAGCTAATGGATCTCTAGAGACTGAATTGTATTTTACATTTCTGTCTCCATTACTGAAGTCATGTTGTCTTATCTGTCAGTCTTTGATTAAATCTTGGGGTCCATGAAAATGGCCACCTCCATAGGCATCAATACATGGACATAGGACACAATTTCTGAACTGTGTCATCATGACACAGATGGCGAAGCCAACCACGTCTTGTACTGGCTCAGCATCAGGGAGAATGCCGGACTCTTCAGGGAGTGAGGGAGGTCGCCCCTATTTCAGGGAGAGTTGGCAAGTATGGTCTCACTTCTTCCAAAAATGTGAGACTAGATACATGCGATTCCAAAAATAAATACCGTATGTAAAATAAAATCACTTTCACTATATTAAAAAATTAGTTAGCGACTGCTTTCAGATGTATGCCCATCATCAGGCAATGACAATAAACCAATAGCTCTGCCATATTTAAAAATGAAAATGACTGATTTTCCGACAATTAAACAAACCTGAGGCAAATCAATCACCTTCTCGCTTTCAACCACAGAAAGTCCAACATCTTACTTTCTATAAATGGTTTGGGGACTTTTCCACATAAACTTGTGAATGTTATCAGTTGCATTTGCACATTCTATAAGCTTCTATTTTTGGTTTGGCTGTGCTTTCATTTAGCAGTCTGACTAATGCGATTGCCCATTACTCACATATGACATGTTCCTAAATTTGCCTCCTCTCAAACATGCACCATGATTTATCCATCAGCTCAAGAACATTCACTGTGCATGAAACAATAGGCATCTGTTCTTGTATTGCTTTCTGATCTAAAGATTTAAAGATTAGGCGTTAATCCTTTCGGTTTACTCCCTGCTAAAAAAAAAAGTTCCCATCTTCTCTACAAATAAGGGTTTGCCAGGGGGATCATGTGGTCTGTCACTAAGTTGTTTACGATTGATACTGTTTCATGCTGAGCTAGGTGTAATTTTATTTGCCGAAGACAAACATTTTTTTGGCGCAGTTGAGCAACAAATATTATATGTTTACGAAAAAAATAAGAATAAAGTAAAGTCACATTTAAAAAAGTTGTTAAATTAATGACAAACACTAATGAAAAATAACAATCCAGTTTAATGACCCAAGAACCATATTGCATGCAATTTAGCACAAATGGGCGTGGTTTCAAATTGCAACAAAAATAACCATTTTTATAACTTTGTCTTTTTACTGCACAAAAAAAAATAATAATTAAAAAAAGGATTAAAAATAGACAATAATGTAGAATTAATTAATTCTTAATGTCCTTGCAATGGGACCCCACTATTTTCTGTTAATGTGGATTGGGTTGTGCACTTTTATATTAGGTGCATGTAAAACACGATAGATGTTGAACTTCTCAAAATCTTTCGCCCCACAATCTTGCTGCATCAGCTTGGCAGGAGTCTGACATCAGTGTGCTGTTGGTAACATTTAGATAATCGAATTGGCTACATGCAGACGTAGACCATACTTGCTCACTCTCCCACTTCCTGACCACTTCCTAGTGATGGGAGCCACCACAATGCGATTTGCGGTGGGTCGCATTATTTTGGCCCTGCGCCCGCGACAAAATTACACCTTCCCTTATTTGCATTGCTCGGCCCGTGCAAAATGACGCGATTCGCCACGCCCCACCCCCTTCCGTCTTCCCACTTCACCTTCTCTATGGGATCTCCTGGAGAGCAGCATGGTGGCTCAGTGGTTAGCACTTCTGCCTCACAGCGCTGGGGTCATGAGTTCAATTCCTGACCATGGCCTTATCTGTGAGGAGTTTGTATGTTCTTCCCGTGTTTGCGTGGGTTTCCTCCGGGTGCTCCAGTTTCCTCCCACACTCCAAAAACATACTAGTAGGTTAATTGGCTGCTATCAAAATTCACCCTAGTCTCTCTCTCTCTGTCTGTCTGGCTGTCTGTCTTTGTATGTTAGGGAATTTAGACTGTAAGCTCCAATGGGTCAGGGACTGATGTGAGTGAGTTCTCTGTACAGCGCTGCGGAATCAGTGGCGCTATATAAATAAATGGTGATGATGATGAGGGTAAGGCCAAAAAGTGGGTAAGTATGACTTAGACCTTCCTGCATCCCAAATGCTTGTGCATGGGCACATAATATAAATATTCTGAGCTGATGTTAACATGCTAGTTCTCTGATTGGCTCCTAGTTGGTAGATTGGCTGATGATTGACTACAGGCTGTTTAAGTCACACACAGCTCATATATTCCACGTCTGTCTGTACACAGCATTGAACAATGAATACAATAGGAGCTCTGATCCTCCTGAAAGGCCTCATACAATCACACTTTGCAGCATTTATAAATAAATGAATACATTGCCATTTAAAACGTACACAAATAGCAAAAGAATTTCTTAACTCCTCTGTCATCCATTCTTCCTCTTCACCCATCGTGCTGGAATTTGTGCATTCCTTTGGTTTGGTCAGGGAATCATGAAAGATACAAAGTAGCACCGAGTGTCCTTTATATGATAGAATTCCAGGTGTACAGGCAAAAAGACATTCAACGTGATAAATGCATATGTAGAAAGCAACTTGTGTCTATATTACATTGTAAGGGATCTTACGTATCTCTCGTGAAAAGTCCTGACATTCAGAGCATATTTTTAGTTTCGGAATTCATTTTGATACATTTCCTTGGCTGTGGCTTGTAACCCCTCTGCTGTTTCCTAGAACACACAGACCAAATTCAGTCCGTCTGATTTGTTGTGAAGTGACAGCGTCCGTGAGTAAGAGGTCTCACTGTACAGATGATACCTTAATGTAACCACATACAGTACAGGCCTTGCACGCAATGATGGTGTCATTACAGTATTAGGGCGCCCATTATGGTGGATTGGGTAAATGTCATTACCACTTATTTGGAAGTTAAGCAAATCACAGTTATGTCAAACAAAGCTGCGAAGGTCAGGGGAGGACCCCCACAGGGGCAAACGCAGGATATGTAGAGGGGGGGTTTCCACACCACGCCGCCAGTGGGCGTGACCAGCATGCATGGGGGCGTGGTTATAATTTTAGACAGTGCTTGGCTGCTCTCCAACTCTTCCTATCCCTATAATATACATGGGCAATGCTGCATGCACTACTGTTAGGTGCACGCAGCTCTCCCTTTTCAAGCAGAACCGTGTGAAGCGGGGGCAGGGTCCAGCCACATCAATTATACAGTGCCCCAGGCTTGGAGGGGGGTTTCCATGCACTAGGAACCCCGCCCCCCCCTCGGTTTGCCTTTTCCCCAAAATCCAAAAGTCTCGCACCTCAAGTGATGTCATGAATATTTGAATACATACAGCAGCATCCAAAACACTTTGAGATCAAAAAAAAGTTAGTTGGACATAGAATGAAACATCTACTCTAATGGATCGCTTCCGGCAGGAGATAATAAATAATGAAAGAGTTACAAGCTCATCTTCTAAGGCTTCTCTGCAATAGTTTCTCTTTGCTGCTCATTGACATTGTATAGAAAACATGTTTTCTGCCTATTAATCACCCCAGAGAGCCGGAGAATGATGCATTACATATGAAAATTTGCCAGTATTTACAATAAGCATCAATTTCCCTTTTATTTATCTGTAAGAATTTAGTAAAACATGTACTTAACTCATCCTTGCCTACTCTCCTAGGTTCCCGGTAGAGGAGGCCACGCTCCCTTCTCTCGTACCCGTAGCGAGGGTGGTGCAGGGCCCCGATGACACAAATTCACGCCGGGAGGGTCCCGATGATGCCGTTTGAGTTATCTATGGCTCCAGCTGTGCATGATGAGATTGTGTCATTGTGCAACAGGGAAAAGGGGAGTTGATAATGCGAAATGCGTCGATCTCGGGATCTCTATCAGGGGAAGTTCAAAAAGTAGGCAAGTATGATTTATCTAAATATGTTCATTATAGTACATTTCCTGCCATTTTGCTGTTTCTCAGCAGCTAATTAGTCCCTGACTGACACACTAGAAGTAAATACTCCATCACACTTTATATTATAATGGAAATTTGGTGTAAGGTTTAGCCGTGCTTTAAGAAACCTTCTAAATAATATTTTTGTTAAGCTAAACTCCAGTCTGATGAAATGACCCGGTAATCCATCGTGTGTGATTTGGGAACCAAGTTTTACGTTAAACTCAGTTCTACGGTAAATCATAAACATAAGTTCGTACAAATCAGAATTTTAATTCCTTAACATTAATTTAGATTGTGGTTGTAAACTACATTATTGGTTCCTAGAAGTAGACACATCTTGTTTGTAGAACACGTTTTTACTGCACATGCCAATAAGGACATTAAACCTTAGTGAGAGAGTGCTGTATACTTATATGATAATCATCTTATATAATTATAGCACTGTCTGAACCTCGGTGTTTATGACTGTCTAGTTTAGTTCAGCATTGGTAATCTAACTTCTTCCATGTATAGATTGTGAATTGTCCTCTATTTGCTCTCACAAAACTTTAACTTACATTTTACAAGCACACATCACCATCTTAATATGTTTCAGGGTTCGTACAAAAGCATGTTCAAAAACAATATATTTGACAAAACCTTGTACTTTGGCCTAAGAGAGTGATAGAAGCTCATTGTCTCGTAGTATAATTACTTATATGAGTGTTTCCATAAAACTTCATTGTAGTTAGTGCAAACAATTCTGAATGGTGTAGACAACATCGAAATTAAGTAAAATGAAGACTTCTCAGAGAGTCTATGTTTACAGGTCCATTTGCTTCCATTATTTCTTGGACTGTCAGCGTTTAATAGGCTTTGAGCACACACAGTTAATGCTTTAAAGTACCACGTGTGTGTGTGTGTGGTCTTATAAAAGCAAAAGAATGGTTTACTTTAACCAGTAAGAGGTTTTTATTTTAGCTGCATTTGACTGGGGCCAGAGTACCTATTTATTTAATCTTTCTTCTACCACGTGTCCGTGTGTGACCAATTTTGAAGTGGACAGAATGCAACCAATCAGATCATCAGGATGTTAACAGCAGCACAAATTACTTCAGGAGTGATTGAGTACAGCATAACATGTGACAGGGGCAGTGTCATGATGTGAGGAGAGTAGGAAGTCACAGATGGATAGATAGCGGAAGGAGCAGGGTCCTCCAACAGCACAGAGTAGTCATGTGAGTCAAATGCACCTATGTATGAAAGAGAGTTTGTTTACATACATGGAGGAAAAGCTTTCACATTTGCAATGTGTTTGTTTTGTACAAAGATGCTTTGATGATTAATGAGGATACTCCCTTCTAGATGGATTTGCATTTAACAAAGTGCAGGGTAGCAGTGGGAATCCCTGGAGATGCTTATCCACCTTGAACCCAGCTTTAGATCCCCTTTAATCCTCTGTGCTTTCCTCCCTGGCTTCTATTAGTAGGGCCAAGGCTGGGCTGAGGAGTAGGCAGGGGCTGCAGCTGCCTAGGGTACAACAAGACTAGGGGAGGCAAATCCTGCACCAAATGCAATGTGTTGTTACTGCTTCAGAGTATTGGCAGAAGAGCTGTATCTTTGTCGTGAAGTCTGCTCCTAACCATCATTAGCAAGACAGTTTCAATAAATTGGCTCACACACAAGGTTAGGAAATGTATGTGTGCGTGTGTGTGTGTGTGTGTGTGTGTGTATATGTATATAAACATATATATATATCTACTATATAAATGCCTAGTGGTGTGTGTGAAAAAAAAAAAAAAGCTGCAGCGCCACCTGCTGGGCAGAGTTATACACTGACCTATATATTTCTTGAAGGAGAAGTGACAGTTGGGAGTGGTTGGTGGTTGCTGGGGGTGACAGTGGGGAGTTTCTAACACCTTAAGTAGCTTGATGAAGGATGTGGCGATGAAGATGAAGGATGAGGTGATGGAGAAAAATGATGAGGTGGTGACATGTGGACAAAACCACGTTAAAAAAGGGCGCTTGCGTCGGGAAGTAACGCTCTTCCCCTGAGGAGGCCTATGCTAGGCCCAAATGCATGACAAGAACCTTTTTAACACCTTAAGTAGCTTGATTTGACTAGAATGCATGAGTATCATGCACGGGTTAACTTGTATATATATATAATATAGCCATCTAATTTGGCCATGCAATCTCCATAGTCAAACATTAGCACTATAACGGGTCGTACTGAAGAGCTCAGTGACTTTCAACGTGCCACTAACATAGGAGATAACCTTTCCAACAAGTCAGCTCATTAAATTTCTGACCTGCTAAACCTGCCCCAGTCAACTGCAAGTGGCGTTGTTGAACCTTTTAGGAGCAACAACAGCTCAGCCACTAAACAATAAGCCACACAAGTTCACACAACGGGCCGCTGAGTGTTGTGAGTAGTGGTAGTAATCATCTGTCCTCAGTTACACTCACTACAGAGTTCCAAACTGCCTCTAGAAGCATCTTCAGCAGAAGAACTCTTCGTCAGCAGCTTGATGGATTAGGCTGCTGTGGCCAAGCAGCCGACCACTGTGCGCAATGCCAAACGCTGAAGATAGTGTTGTAAAGCACACCGCCATTGGACTCTGGAGCAGTGGAAACAAGTTCTCTGGAGAGACTGATCACGCTTCACAATCTGGTTTTTTTTGGATTTCAGGAGAGCGCTTTTTACCCAAATGTATACAGCCAACCGTAAAGCTTGGTGGAGAAGGAATAACGGTCTGGTTCTGTACTCCAAGGTTTGGCCTAAGCACCATTGCTCCAGTGAAATGTCAATGTCACAGTATAGAATGTCATTCTAGAGAATTTTGTGCTTACAACTTTGTGGCAACAATTTGGGGAAAGGCTCTTTCCTATTTCAGCATGACCATGCCCCTGAGCACAAAGTGAGGTCCCTAAAAAAAACTGGTCCCCCAAGTTTGGTGTGGAAGAAATTGACTGGCCTACAGGGAACGCTGAGCTCAACCTCATCAAACACCTTTGGGATGAATTGTAATGCCGACTGTGAGCCAGGCCCAACATAACTGCCCGACCTCACTAATGCTTTTGTGACTTATTAGACGCGAATCCTTGCAGCCCCCAGAGGAAACCCTCTACAAACATGTGGAGAACATACAAACTCCTCACAGATAAGGCCATGGTCGGGACTCAAACTCATGACCCCAGCGCTGTGAGGCAGAAGTGCTAACCACTAACCACAGCCAGCTTGCAAATAATGGAAGCGTTTCTTATTCTGTACTTCCCCTTCTGCGTGTGCAGAACTCGGATGCAGATGAGAAACCGATGGAACGCAGGAGCTTCCTGCAGTACGGAGACTTTATAGAAGCAGTTTGTGTATGTTCAATGTACACCCAACGCGTTTCATCCAGTCAGGACTTTGAATATATTTTATTTACAGTGGCTCTAAAAAAATCTACACACCCTAATTTAAATTGCAGGTGTTTGTAATTTAAAGCTTGAAATGTAGATACGTTGACTTATTTCCACCTTGAATATGACCTTGCAACCAACTTAATCAAGTGAAAGCAAATAAAAAACATTTGGGGAAAAAGAAGTAAAAATAAAAAGACTACAATACCTCTGTTGCATAAGTGTGCACACCCTAAAAACTGATACTTTGTGGATGCACCTTTTGCTTTTATTAGAGCAGTGAGTCTTGTTGAATAAGTCTCTATTAACTTTGCACACCTGGACTCTGCATTTCTATCCCACTCCTCCCTGCAGAAAGTTCAAATTACGAGGGGATCTCCTGGGCACAGCCACAAGTTTTCACTGGGATTAAGGCCTGGACTCTGAGAGGGGTCCTTTGAAGACTTTGATCTTCCTCTTCTGAGACCATTTCTTGGATGACTCAGATGTGGGCTTTGATTCTTATCATGTTCAGCTTCAGATGTCTAACAGAGGACAGCAGGCTTAGTGCCAAAATATCTTTATATTTGAAGCTATTCATTATTTCTTCTATCCTGACTACAGCCAAGCTTTACAGTCAGACCTGGCTCCCTCCGTCGGTCTCCTCCTAGCCGTGGTCTTCCGATGGGTGCAGCCATATTGGATCTCAGGAGTGAGCATGCGCACTCCTGCCTTTTAAAATTTTCTCTTTATAGTTATTGGCTGATTACATCTCACTCCCCCTCATCCTTCTGAATATTTAAGGCACCTATTGTGGTAATATGGGGTGCTACATCTTCATGTTTTGTGGCCTGCTAAGTTGGTGGATTATTTTGGCTCCTGTAATCCTGTATATTCTTTGAGGATCCTGGTATTAAGTACCTTGTGTCTTTATCCTGGTATCCTATGTCCGCTTCCATTCTGCAGATCCTGGTATACTGCGCATTTTGCTTCATAGCTAATCCCGGCATTTTGTATTCATCTTAATTCTGCAGATCCTACAGATCCTGGTATCCAATGCTATATAGTTCTGAGCTATCCCGGTCACGTCTTGTCGGATATCATCCTTTTCGCCTGTTAATTTCAACTGGTACCAAACTGGAGAACCGCGACCTGCGTGGTGTAGGCATCAAATCCAAACCTCCTGGCAGGGCTCTCCGGCACAAACCTTTGCCACTTTAGACTCCGCGCACCCATGGAGCCAAACAAGGCAGATTGTAAGAATCCAACCGTTCCTTTGCGCTTCGTGATACTTCATGTTGCGCCAAACATATATTTTAGAATTAAGGACAAAAACGTCAAACTTCATCAGACCATAAGACATTGCTCCTCATGGTTTGCAGATGATTGAATTCATTTTTTTTTTTACAAAATTTAGACAGGCTTCGACAGGGGCATCAGTGATTCACAGGTCTTATAGCAAAATTTGGTTAGTCCACCCCCGCTCTCAACAGAGCATGTGCGGCCCAGTGCGTCATAGTAAGGGGCATTTGCTCTGCTATTTTGAGCATGGATCATAAGATGCACTTTGCTCAAAATACAGATGTGCAAACAAAGGTGTGGGGGCATATTTTATATTTAAATCTAAATCACCCCCTCTCCATTTTCTATCAAAGACAAGAATGTTTCCTCTGCAGCATATTCCAGTAAAGTTACACCAGTCATCAAGTTTATTCAGTCGGCTCAGTGATACTGTACAAATGTTGAGTAATACAAAGAGAACAGTTATGGAAATATAAATGTTTACCTGTTTACATTGTTTACATACAGAGATTGATCATTTCTATAGAACTTGGCGTTGCTACGGCAACATATGAAACACAGTTAGAATAGTTTGCACAGATACAAGTCTGGACAAAGGAGGACTCTATGGAAAGAAAGTCTGGAGAGGAACTTACATCTTCCTCATTGTGGTTAGCGAAAATATCCTTTGCAAAAAAAAAGTCACGTTATTCTCTAATGTCAGAGTGGTTGTTATAAAGATGCCGTGCTGAACCTTACTTGTTACTTCTAATTAGTTATCCGCCATGACAGAGTGGGGACCACCCCCCACATCTTCACACCACTACCATTCCGTAGGTCAGGCAAAATGATAAACACGCAAAGGATTAAATGGACATTTGCCACGCGGCTACAAGAAAGTAGATAGAAGCACTTCCTGCTTATAAAGAATGAAAGGAAAATATGTTGCAATTCAAGAGACTTGAATAAATAAATACTGCAGTATTTATTCATCTCCATGGATGTGGCTATGTTGATATTATCATGAAACATTTCCATAACAGTGCAGCGATTGTGATTTCCATCCATCTTAAACAATAATATAGGGATTCATTACATGTAGAAAACAATGGTGACACTCATTCCAGTGCCAGGCTTCTTATATATCAATCTGCAGCGACTAGGAACGTTTGTTTTACCGCCGCTTGTTGGGGTGATTAAAAATCCCTTTTCAATTCAATTGATCACATATAAATAAAAAGTAAACTACAATAACAATGAAAAGAAAGAAAGAAAAGAAACCATTGGACATTGCAAAGTGCTTTATTCCAAGAATAAAGCTTTTATTTCACAATGATTTTTGACTCATCCATTTGTGGCGGCAGAGGTCACTCCTGAAGACCTCACTATCGCTTGGTCACTGGGCTCCCCACCTCCAGGGACCAAGTCTTAATAGAAACCATTTTGGACCGTTTTCTTGCATCCCTGCTCTTAGAGCATCTAAAATTGCCTCCTAGTCAGCTGTTAATCCGTTCGCCATCGTCTCTGGCCACTCTTTTGTTATAAAATGGCATCTGCAAGAAAACAAAATACCTATCTACCGGAGGCTGCTGGTATCGGGTTGGGTACGCTTAAACGATATACTAAATTCCGACACTGAGGAGACCTACAAAGAAAATCTGAATTGAAGAAGACCCGATTTAAATATAAACAGATGTACCTGAAAACTGATGCTGCAGATCACCGATGGGACCAGGATGCTGACCGCCACTTATTCCGATTGGACAGCTCATCGGCACTACAATGTGAAGTCATCGTGACCTGTATGAATGTTCATTTAAAGCGGCAATGTCGGGTTAAATGTTTAAACACTTACCCTACGGAGTCTTAAAATTGCCGCTTTAAATGAACATTCATACAGGTCGCAATGATGTGTTGTGGTCAGCATCCTGGTCCCATCAGTGATCTGCAACGTCGGTTTTCAGGTAAGTCTGTTTATATTTAAATTAGGTTTTCTTGAATTCGGATTTTCTTCGTAGGTCTCCTCAGTGTCGGATTTGTGGTAATCGTTTTAACGATTATTACCGGCTGTTGGCACAGAGTGTCCCGGATTCCGGACATGACACCACGCATCCTTCTCTCTATCTCTTCTTATGCCTATAGAGATTAAGAGTGTGGTTGAGGAATATTATAAGCTTGTCTGAAGAGGTGGGTTTTCAGAGAACGCTTCTAGACCAGAGGAAAGTCTTATTGTGCGAGGGAGGGAATTTCATAAAGTGGGTGCAGCCCGAAAAAAGTCCTGTAATCGGGAATGGGAGGATGTGAGACGCAAATTTTGTGCAGAACAGGAATGTTGAGTTAGTGAATTTTTTGAGACAAGTGAGGAGATGTATGTCGGTACAGTTTTGTTGATGTCCTTGTATGTTAGTAGAAGTATTTTATATTGGATATGGTAAAAAACAGGGAACCAATGTAGAGACTGACAGAGTGACTCAGCAGAGGAAGGACGATTTGCAAGGAAAATCAATCTAGCCACTCGAGCCAAAATAGATTGTAGGGGTGAGATTCTGATTCGGGCGAGACCAGTAAGGAGGAAATTACAATAGTCAATGCGGGAGATGATGAGTGCATGCATTAAAGTTTTTTCAGTTCATTGTGTGAGATATGTGCATATTCTTAAACTGTTTGTTTAGATGACTGTAACATAATTTAAATATAGAGTCGATGTGGGGAACAAAGGATAGTTGTAAGTCAAGGATAATGCTTAGGCAACGAGCTTGTGGGGTTTATATAATTAATATAAGACCTTGTGTTTTACTTTTAGAGTATTTTATTACCATTTGTTCTGGTCCATAATATTAACAGTACAGAAAAAGATTTGAACACATTTCAAATATCAGTCACTCTCAGCTGTTTGCTAATGTGCATAAAATAACTTTTGCAACATGTTACTTCACTCTCAGTCATTCTTTTTATACAGAACTGTTTCTTCTTCCTTCTCAGGCTTCACAGAGCCATTTTGTAGAATATTTTGCAGTTTCTGTTTAGGCTCTAAATTTAGTAACGCTTTGCAAAAGCATCTGCTGAACGGAGAGGTTTTTTTTCTTTGCACGGCCAGGTTTGCAAAGGGACCTGACATTTTGCAAGGCTACAATGGAGCAGCGGTGGAAAGGAGGAGGGGGGGAGGGTGGTGCGGGGCACTGAAGGAAGTGGGGTCAGCCACGGAGGAAGTGTATACATTTTAAACCTGGTTCTCAGCAACAGCTACAGTAACCACTCCACCTGCTATATATAAATACTGTAACTATTTTCCATTTCTATTTCTTACTCAATTTCTTAAATATTTCAACAGCATTATATACACATGAATATATTTATGGATGTATTTGTCATTCTGAGGCCATAAGGCTGATTTACTATTGACAAAAAAAAACCTATTATCCATACTTGCCAACTCTCCCTGAATGTCAGGGAGACTCCCTGAAATAGGGGTGACCTCCCTCACTCCCTGAAGAGTCTGGCATTCTCCCTGATGCTGAGCCAGTACAAGACGTGGTTGGCTTCGCCATCTGTGGCATGATGACACAGTTCAGAAATTGAGTCCTATGTCAATGTATTGATGCCTATGGAGGTGGCCATTTTCATGGAGACCAAGATTTAATCAAAGACTGACCGGTAAGACAACATGACTTCAGTAATGGAGACAGAAATGTAAAAGACACTTCAGTCTCTAGAGATTCATTAGCTGCTTCTCTTTAATGCATAGTTGCCTACTCTCAGTGTCGGACTGGGGCATGAAGGGTCCACCAGGGGACTGCAACACTAGGGGCCCACCAGAGGGGGTGTGGTCAGCCATCATAGAGGTGGGACCTGACACTAGAGGGGGAGTGATCAGTCCACGAAGGACAGCTAGCACCTTAGTGTAGTATATATAGCATACAGAGTGTGTGTATAAAGAATACAGTCTTGACCTGTCCCTTAGATTGGGCAGAACAGTCACCAAAAATCAGGATTGTCCCACTAGACCAGGCTTGGCTAACCTGTGGCACTCCAGATGTTGTGAAACTACAAGCCCCAGCATGCTTTGCCAATATATAGCAGCTTATTGCTGTACGGGTATGCTGGGACTTGTGGTTTCACAACATCTGGAGTACCACAGGTTAGCCAAGCCTGCACTAGACTCAGATCATTTGACAGAATGTCCTACCTGTTCTTGTCACTTTTACCACCTGTGGCTGCTGGTTTCTTTAGTTGCGGCTTGTCTGGATCCTGGAATGTTGAGGGCCCTATTTGGAAAAAATAATGGGTACATTTAGAAACGCCAACCATCCCCGCCATTAAATCAACAGCACCCACATTTAATAATTAGGCCTCTCTCCAGCCTCAACATTAAAGTAATAGTGCTCACATTTGATAAATAGATCTATTTCCCTCAAACCAACCCCAACATTAAATTAATAGTGTTCCCATTTAATAAACAAACCTATTACCCTCCCTCCAAACAGCCCCAGCAATAAATTAATAGCATTTACATTTAATACATCCATTTCCCACGACCATTCCTAGCATTAAATCATTAATATTCACATTTAATCGATAGCCCTCCTCCCCACACTCAGCTCCACATTCAATTATAGACCCAAACCACCTCAGCATTAAAGGTCCCGTCACCCCCTCCCTATAGTGTTCTCTGTGCATCCCCCCCTCACTATAGTTTAGGATAGTAAGCCCCCCTATAGTTTAGTATAGATAGGCAGCCCCCCTATGCCACATAGTAGTGCCCCCAAAACAATGTTATGCCACACAGTAGAGCCCCCAAAGCAATGTAATGCCACACAGTAGTGCCCCAATGTTATGCCACATAGTGCCCCCAATGTTATGCCACACAGTAGTGCCCCAATGTTATGCCACATAGTGCCCCCAATGTTATGCCACACAGTAGTGCCCCAAAGTTATGCCACATAGTGCCCCCAATGTTATGCCACACAGTAGTGCCCCAAAGTTATGCCACGCAAGTGACCACAATTCACACACACACACACACACACTATATATATATATATATATATATATATATATATATATAGTATAAACAAACAAATGGTTAAAGAATATACCTACCGATATGTAGATTGCTGCAGGGCAGGCTCTCTGCTCCTTTTCCCTTCTTCAGCGCCGGCGGGAAGATCAGTTGATAGGGGGAGGGGCGGGTCACATGATCGCAGCTGCGATCGCAATTGAGCAGCGGGGACGCCCGGTCCTCGCGAGGGGCCTCCAGGTAAGCTCCGACCGTGGGTAAAAGGGGGTGTGGGCGTAAGGTAGCCGGGCCTACCGATGGTTTCACCGGTAGCCCGCTGGGCCAGTCCGACGCTGCCTACTCTCCTGGAATGTCCGGGAGACTCCCACATTTCTAGGGTTTCCTCCCATGCTGCAAAAACATACTGGTAGCTGACAAATTAAATGTGTGTGTTAGGGAATTTAGACTGTAAGCTCCACTGGGGCAGGGATGGATGTAACACATGTTTGTATGGGGGAGCTTTTGCGGGTGAAACACGGGAAAGTTTTTCGCCAGCAATGACTCTTTGATAGGTAGGGTTTTCTCTGACGAAAAATAAGACCTTCTGGCCGAAGATAGGGCTTTTCTCCATATTGTTTTACTTTTAGCCAGTTGTTTTACTTTGGGCAAAGCTCACCCACAAAATCGCTATTTTGCTGAAGTGCAACTAAGGGGGGCAAAATGTGTCCCATCCTAAGTAGAGATGGTCACTGACACCCATGTTTTGGTTTTGGTTTTGGATCTAGATTACCTTTGTGTTTTGGTTTTGGCAAAACTGCCGTTGCGTGTTTTGGTTTTGTTTGGTTTTGTTTTGCAATTTTTGTAAAAAATACAATTTTTTGGTCTAAAATAACCTAATTTAGTGCTCCACCTGTTTCTTGGATAAGTGAGTAAATAGAAATGCCCAAAGTATTTTTTCTGTTTGGTTCTAGTAGGGCAAATTAAGAAAAATACAGTTTAATCCCTGGTAGGCCGTCCTTAATTCTAACACTTGCCTGCAAATTATACAGACAAACCTGGTTGTCTTCCTCTACATCTTTGACTATTGTCTTTGGGTGTATATTACACCCTCCTTGTAGTTAAATAGAAAAAAATCAGCCTGCATTGACTGTACGGTAAATAGAAATGGACAACGGCAGTTTGGTGTCAGTCAGTCTGTTTTTCTTAATACTGACTGTTTTTTCATGTAGCACACAAATATCAACTTTAAATTTCAGTGTCAAGCTATCAAGTGTTTGTGTGCTACATGAAAAAACAGTCAGTATTTAACTTATGTGCAAAACAGAAAACTAATTTGTACCCCTTCCATTGTAACATGGTTTTATCCAGGAGACTGAAATAAGAAGCTTATTAAGTTAAGATCCTTAATGAATCAGGCCCATAGACATTAATGATAAAACATTAAAAAATAAAAAGTAGTGTTTTTTTCCCCAAGAAATGCATTTATTAGTATGTTATAAATACCTACGGTAGATAAAATGCATATTTATAGTTGTTCCTGATTACAACCACATGTCCTAGTATACACACTCAGCCGTCATTACCAGTGATCGGTACTTAGACTAGTCCTGTAACTGGAGCAAGAGATATGGCTGAAAAACAAGTACCTGAGAGATGTTCAGAGCTCAGAGGCCTGAACGCCTTCTCTTATTAAACAACTTTGTTATTGTGAAGTCACAACATCCAATTTACTTGTATTGACTGTCAAAGTGGTTTCACAGCGTAACTGCTCCCGTGCTGGCTGACGGAAGTGGTGGGGGGAAGTTCATCCCCTCCCTGTTATGAGGGAGATATTACACTATTAGGATACATTGCGATGTGTCAGCACAGAAGAAAATGAGCCCTGGCTAGTGTATTTCAAGCTGGAAAATTGCTATCGTTACACCCATCTTACACCCTTGCAAATTGTTGGTGAATCGCTGATCCACACAATTGTAAAGTAATTGACAGGGAGTCGTGAGTCACCCATCACCTCCTACAAATTGACGCCAGTTCACTGGTAATTTAAAAACACGATTTGCAAACTTTAGGCTAACTTTTTTACTATCTATGACTTGAAGGGCAGAACGGGGGTAGTAAGGGGCAGATGGACGGAGGCCATGTACTGTAAGGCGGGGCCGACGCAGGTACAGCCGATTCAAGTCCTGGGTTTTTCTAAAATACGCTTGTTTCAGCCGCATATCCTGCATTCACTACAAGTCAGGTGTAAATGCCAACTGATAGTGATGACTGACGCTGCATTGTCTGTGAATTAAATATTACACATTTGAGTCCCAGTAACTATCACAGAAAAACTGTTTGCAAGTGAGATGTACTACAAAATTGCATTGTATGTACAATATACATTGAATTCATCTTTATTTATGTAATTAATATAATAAATAAAAATAAATAAATAAAATGTTATATTTGAAAAATATATATTGATATGAATGATTATACTGTTAACAGTTGTGGCATACCACCGAATACACCTCCACTTTGCCCACTGGTCATGACATGGAAAAGCAACATGAAAACATTGGATGGTAATAAAAATGGGCAGAATGGATGCCGTAGGGAAAAGAGTATGAAAAAAATGTAAACCACCAAGAATCTTGGCAAACCTCCGGTACTGCTGGATTGGTTGGAGCGAGTAGTTCCAGATTATCCATTAGACATACCGCCAAGGGCCATCTTTCCCATTGGGCATGCTGGGCAACTGCCCAGGGGCCCCTCGGGCAAGGGGGCCCCATAGGCAGGGCTCTGAAGTAATAAAGAAAAAAGAAAAAAAAAACAGACAATGAAAACCTTTTTGCGGTCACGCGGTGGCGATCCGGTTCCCTCCCTGTTCCCCTCCTCCGTGCTGTGCTCGCACTGAATGTCAGGCGTGACATCATCATGCCCTACACTATCAGTGAGGAGCGCACCGAGAGGAGCCACGACGAGACAGAGAAGCAAGCGAGGAAGAAAGAAAACGGAAAAAAAGAAAAAAGAAGAGAAGGCGGCGATGAAGAAGGGGACAAATAGGAGAATAATGGAGGGAACAGTGTCTGATAAGGGGCAGACCAGAAGCGTGATGGAGGGCACAGTTTGGGAAATAGGGGAGACATGAAGGGGGACACAAAAGCAGCTGTTGTGGATGTAAGGGGCATATGGAGAGATCTGATGGGTATGCAAGAGGCATTTAGTTAGGTTTGATGGCATGTGGAGTGATGTTATGGGTATGTTGGCCATTTTTGACTTTTTGCAGGTAACAATAAATATAAACTTAATTTTATCGATAATTTACATTTTTATTCCTGTGAGTGGTTGTGTAGGTAGGGGCCCCAGTGCACTGCTTTGCCTGGGGTCCAGAATGTTGTTAAGAGGGCCCTGATACCGCCTAACATGACTGTCTATGGCAGAGGGTCAGGGGGTCACGTCACGCTGGGGCCGTGGCCACACCCCCAGAGCGCTGTCTAGGGCCGCCCACTAGATATCTCCCTTCCCCCAACATTACCACCCACGGGACATGTCCTGGGCGGGACAGCGGGACAGAGCCCTAAACTAGGGACTGTCCCGCTGAAATTGAGATAGTTGGGAGGCATTAGTGATAATTAGTGATAATATTCTATCCCTTAATCTTTGGGGATGCCTTCCACCAATCATCTTGCGGGATAAGGGCGTGGTTTTGGAATTCAGGGGGTAATGGAGACATTCCATTTACATTTTTAAAAGAAGAAGAAATGTTTTTCTGTTATTTACACTTTTAACTGTCCTTAAAGTTTAAGGGAAGGGTATCTGCAGCAGTGTGTTCCCTGTTGTGCTGCCGCTGTACTCGGACTGTGAATCACATCAGAATATATTATAGATAAGCAAAGTAATGTTCTCTCTCCA
Source organism: Mixophyes fleayi (assembly GCF_038048845.1). Classification (NCBI taxonomy): domain Eukaryota; kingdom Metazoa; phylum Chordata; class Amphibia; order Anura; family Limnodynastidae; genus Mixophyes; species Mixophyes fleayi. The sequence continues at coordinate 338,474,035 of NC_134404.1, read as the reverse complement.
ATCTCCGCCATCAGCACTCGGCGCTCGGTGTGTCCAGGCAGACGCCGGAACCATCGCGGCTCAGAGTTGATATGGCAGAAAGGAAACACCTTTCACCCCCACTGCAGTATCACAGCTTGTGACGTGTGCTGAACGCACAGTTGCCTAATTCTGCTGATAATACAAAGTTGTTTAAGGAAGTTAAGTAACAGTAAAAAAAAAAATAAAAAAAAAAATATGACCAAGCCGTAAGCTGCTCTGTTATTTACGTCTTTATTTTATCACTAACCTTCCTCTATTGCGACAAGTTTGAGAAAGAACAGACTTTACATCATTCATTATATAACATCCGTAACCAGCTGTGCTCAGGCGCTACCGGATAACGTGTGATAATAATCAGCCATTGGGAGAGATTGTGGCCCCCTGATTTTGCCACTTCTTAGTGCCCAATCTCACCCCTTAAGCTCCGCATAAAGCCTTTGCAAAAGCCTAGATGGTGTGACCACGTGGACCCCCCCAAGGCAACACACTCCTAATAATTATAAACAAATAGATATTAGATAGGAAGGGTAACATACAGAGCTGCAAAACTGCTACCAGGCAGAGCAAATGCTATTTTACGATGCATTAAAAGTTCGCAGGGATAAAATATGTCAAGGAGCTCCCAGGTACGTGTTTTTTTGTGGTATCACTGGCAGCAGCTACAGGTCAGGTCTAAATGCCGAGTGATAGTGATGACGGCTGTGTATACAGCTAGAACATGTGTTTGGAATCAGGAGCAACTTAAAAAATGCATTTTATGTACAGTAAAAATTAATAACATTCTGATAAATGTATTTTACTGAAAAGAAAGTGAAAAAAAACCCAAACATTTTATTTCTTTATTTTTTCATTCATGACTTTATTATTAACAGATGACAATAATTGGATTATTTGTTTCTGTGTGTTCTGCTGAGACTTTATATTCCACATATGTATTGGTCGTATCCTGCAGTGTATTGTATGATAGAGCAGAGCGGACCTAGACCGGTCGTCAACAAGAGACGATTCTTCATATCCGCTTGTAGTTGAATACAGACATTTGTATAGCTAAATTGCGCATGTTTTACAAAGAAAAAACAATTTACGTTTGTTTTGCCGGCCTTAATGAATCAGACCCCCAGTGTTTACAGGGGCACTTCCAAAAGTGGATATGTTCATATAGGATAGCTGGCATAGGGCTTACTCAAGAGCTCTGGGATCAATGGGCAATCAGCGATGGATTAACGTATGACCTCTAATCTGTTGGTCACAAGAGCACAGTGGGGACAGGCGATTCATCAGGACAATCAGGATCTTAATAGTAATGGTGTTTATTGGCTCTGATAAGTGCTATCCTTTTAAGTGCATACACAGACATGCCACAAGACCGTAGTCCTTGTAGTCCTTCTTTCATACACAGTCTGGGGTGAGTAAGCCATCCCCAGCCACATTAATCAATCTAGGCTGACTCCCTTATCTGTACATGGGGATCAGCCCGACCACCTGACATTAACTATAGTGATAATGGGGTGTGTCTGCTCCTCTCTCCATGTGCGGCCAGGAGCCAATGGGCTCTTTTAAAGGACTCTCACTTTTTGGTCTGGGCCATACTTGCCAACTTTTCCTCGTTGGCTTCAGGGAGATCCCGGGGGAGGTGGGCATGCGGAGGTGGGGCTTGACGAATTACAACATTTTGGCCAGGCCCCTAAAGAAGCCCGGGAGGTCTCCCAGAAATAAGGGAGTCTCCCGGACAATCCGGGAGAGTAGGCAACTATGCGTTAAAGAAAAGCAGCTAATGAATCTCTAGAGACTGAAGTGTCCTTTACATTTCTGTCTCCATTACTGAAGTCATGTTGTCTTACCTGTCAGTCTTTGATTAAATCTTGGTCTCCATGAAGATGGCCACCTCCATAGGCATCAATACATGGACATAGGACACAATTTCTGAACTGTGTAATCATGCCACAGATGGCGAACCCAACGACGTCTTATACTGGCTCAGCATCAGGGAGAATGCCAGACTCTTCAGGGAGTGAGGGAGATCACCCCTATTTCAGGGAGTCTCCCTGACATTCAGGGAGAGTTGGCAACTATGGTCTGGGCTAAGAGACCTGACTGGGGTCTAGCGCCACCTGTGTGAGCCAAATGGAACTGCAGGCGGGTTGGAGCCAGATGGCAGTGATGCAGCTCAGCTGCGGCACTTCTCCAGGTTCATTAGAATCTTTCCGCAGGTACTGGGAGGACCTCGGGCCCTGGGTCCTCCTGGACCCACCTAGACCGCCAGGTGAGTTTATTTTGAACACATACAGGTACATTCAGATACACAGGGAACCATAATGGGCTGGCGGAAAAATTAAAACGTTTCCCACATCATGGGTGAGAAGTGATGACCCAGACAGGTCACCTCTCCTCGTTTATCCTGCTAATTAGGATGTATCAGAGGTTTGTGTCCTGGGAAACTAACAACTGTAACACATTTCCATTGGAAAAAAGCAGACTGTCCTGGGAAAACCGGGATAGACGGAGCTCACAGCTGCCGACATTGTAAAATATTTTCCAGGAAAATATTCCTGTGCGTCCGCACAGGTTCTATGCGGTACTCTCTCATCGTGTCATGTATACGGAATGTCATAGTAGTTTGCTTTCTTGCATTATAAATATGCCTTTAAAAAAAATATTAACTTTGGAAGCCTAGAAAGAAAGGATAAGTAGTAAAATTGCAAAAAAAATTGGGACAGTTTGAGACTGTGGGAGCCCTAGTTTCTGGGGTGCCATCCTCGCTCTAAGCACCATGTAGGGGTACTATAAAATAGAGATGCTCACTGACCCCCGTGTTCTGGTTTTGGATCTGGATTACCTTCTGGTTTTGGTTTTGGTTTTGTTTTGCTATTTTTTACAAAATTCCATTTTTGTGGCTAAAATCACATAATTTAGGTATTATTTTATATCTACATTATTATTAACCTCCCTAACAGTAATTTCCAGTCATTTCTATTCAATTTTTACCATCTCACAGGTCACAATATGCTTTTCATACACTTTCAGCCAAATACTGCAGCGAGCTGGCTGGATGTTAAGCGACAGAGCAACAGCACAAAAAAAAGCCTGCAAGGACTTGTATATTAGTATTTTAGCAATGACAAAATTACCAACGCAGCTCTTCTCTTTGGGTGTATATTACACCCTACACTTATTAGTGCAAATTAAGAAAAAAAGCCTGCAAGGACTTGTAGATTAGTATTTCGGCAATGGAGCTCTTTTCTTTGCCACTCAATCCTACCCCTTCTCTGTCCCTCTCTCAAATGGGGCTAGATCGCCATGGAGGGCGGTATTTATAGATTAAAAATATCGCGAGATCCGAGATCCAACAACGTCACGATAATGTTTTGCCTCGTTTTGGAATCTGAATTAGCGTGAAAGTACCGAGCCAACTCGCAACCCCGAAGTTCGGGTGGGTTCGGTTTTCAAGAAACCGAGCCCGCCTATCTCTACTATAAAACTGTTCTTGTACATAAATATGATTTTAAGTTTAGGATATGAGCACAGGACAATTTAGCTGCATAGTTTGCATGATCTTTTCCCTCCCAATCCATTGAGCAGAGTTTCACAATGAGCGAGGAATGTTACATGAGGACTTGTCACATTCTAGGAACGCCGCTGTAACCACGGAATGGTTTGTATCACTGAACACAGTCACTGCATACAGTATAATTAAATAGACATTTTCCCTTTCACTCCTGACCTCGTCTACAATGTTATGAGCATGTCAGAGAAATCTGTGCAGCGTTATCCCAATATTACAGTTACTTTCATTTCTCTTCATGTCCATGTTCAGCATTTTATCCCACTCTACTTACAGAACTTTTTCCTACACATTTTCGTACAGAGTGGTGATAAGACAATGAATGATGTAGTGACTGAGCAGAGCTGAGCCACCAGTCATGGGATTACCATCCACGGCCCCTGATCTCCGTCTACACAATGTTTACGATTAAGGGGGGTCTGGCAAATTTTAGCCGGGGACGGGGTGCGAGACTGGACTCAGTGGCCTGTTAGGAACATTTTAAAGGGAAAAAAATGCAGGTGGCTCAGTGACCCAGCCCTAAGTAGTCCACTATGGGACCAGTAAAAAGCCAAATAACTTTATTTAAACAACAACAAAAAAACAGAAAAAAATGCTTTATTTTACTTATAAAGCATTTTTCCTGTGGGCACCCCCGGCTATCCTGATAATGGCATTAAGCATCATAGGACAGCGTCAGTCCGTGATTAATAGGATTGGGGGAGCATCGCAAATGGCACCGATGATAAACAGGCAGGAAGCCCTAAACCCTGCAAAAAATCCACATTTTAGCGGGATTTAGAGATTTTGCCCATTTGATAAAAAGACCCCTTTATCTGTACATATGGGAGTTTGATCATCAAATTGAGGGAAGCAGTCGTTGACCCCGCTCTGTGATTTTACGTGGTCTTCCACTTTGTGGCTGAGTTGCTGTTGTTCCTACATGTTTCCACTTTCTAATAATATCACTTACAGCTGACCGTGGAATATCCAGCAGGGATGAAATTTCACGAAGCGTCTTATTGCAAAGGTGGCATCCTATCACAGTATCATGGTTGAAGCATACTTGCCAATTTTTTTCAGATGGCTTCCGGGAGCTGCGGAAGGGAGGTGGGCGTGTAGGGGCCGTGACGTAATGACGCAAATCGCGTCATTTTACAGCAGGGGGCGGGGCCAAATGACGCGATTCCCGGTGAATCGCGGAGTTTGAACAAAATTCTGCCCACTTCACTAGGAAGTGGGCAGATCAGGGAGATTACCACACTCTCCCGGGAGTCCGGGATACTCTCACAAAGTGCGGGAGTCTCCCGGATATTCCGGGAGAGTTGGCAAGTATGTCACTAAGCTCTTCAGAATGACCCATTTTGTGTCACAAATGGTTGCAAATGGAGACTGCATAGCTAGGTGCTTGATTTCATACACCTCTGGCAACGGGTCTGATTGAAATACATCAATTCAATAATTAACAGGTGTGGCTAAATACTTTTGTCCATATAGTATATATATATATATATATATATATATATATATATATATATATATATTATAATATAAATACAGTTGATTACATACACAAACGCCCTGGATCCAGCATACAGTCATTCAGTCCTGAAGTCTGTGGTTGAGAAGAGTGTCTGTTGGGCCCAGAGCCCCTGCTTATATACAGTCAGTGATACAGTGAAAACAATACAGATGATTTGGCATGTTTCCATAGGTTCAGGCTTCAGGACGGTCCAGTGTAATGCAAGTCATTGGCCAGTTCAAACGATGCCCTCCAAGGGTGGGGGTCAGCTCTCCAACAGATGCATACTAATCTTCCCACCAAAAGCTGGTTCAAACTGGTCTATTTACATTACACACACAATACAATTCTGATTATTTATTCCCTATAATCCATATCTAGAATACGCAAGGTGCGATATCTTAGCCGATAGAACCGGACGTCTGCGAATAAATAGGGGATTAGAATGATACTAGACATGATGTGTTTCCTGTAACCTGAACCTTAGATCTCACTAACGTGTATATAACATTATAATATTTTACTATAAACTCTGCTACATTTCATTATGAATAACTATGTGTTGCAACTATTTTTAATATGATCTATTTACAAGTGTATGTGTTCGTGTAAATGTGTATAAGTGTTCGCACGTGTTTTGGTTAATTACGCTCCTCCACGCCATAGCGTGCTATTCACAAATTTTCAGACATAGACAATCAGATTGATAGATATTAATTTGAAATGACCATATCCAATTATTTGACTTCGACAATCTCTCTAGTCATAAGGAGGCGCGAGTGTCAGATGTGAGCGACTCTGTCTAGGTTCCTACACATGGTGTTTTGGGCATACCGGGTACAAATTTACTTATTTTACACTATGTAAACTCACCATCAGGTACACAGCGCACACAGCATTATCGCAGCATGTCCCGCCAACCTGGCAGAAGAATTGGCTGCTCACCAGGGGCCCGGGGGAGGTCTCCCCCTAATTCAGGAGACTATTGGATATTTTGGGAGAGTAGGAAGCCCACCGGGCCTCTCCACCTCACACCCAGGCAGTTTACCAGAGATGATCAGCTCCCCGGTGCTACCGGCTGGCATTGGTAAGAGGAGTCTCACCGCTCGTCAGACCCGTCTGGGGTCAATCTGCGCATGAAGAGGCTTTGCCGGATTTAGGGCTTTTCTCCCTTTAATAAATAGACCTCTAAATTTGCAATAATTGTTTTATGTTTTTTATATTGACATCAGCCTTAATTAAGTCACAGTCACCATTTAATATAACCACACCCTCTATAACGCACGCCCGCTCTCAATGCAACGTGCATCGCGTGCAATTATATGTCCGTCTGAGAGGAATAGTTCTGGTATTTATTATTTTTAGGGTTACACCACTGAACCTATTGATTCTTTTTTTTCCCCATGAAGTGCCATGTTTGTGTATTAAAGTGGGCACTTTGGGATTATTTAACCATTTCGGACCTGGCGTGGATTTACGCAGTGGCAAAACGTCCTGCTTTGGAGATGTGGATTTATAATTTACCCTTTACAAAAGACAGCAAATTGGATCAATGTTTTGCTTCCACCGTGAAATGGAAATTAGAATATTGTTACAGCAGCGAGCAGAAAACGCAGCGCCTTGTAGTCATGGCTGGCGGGCAATTGCTGGAGTCATAGTGTGATAGGTCAATAGGTCTCCGTTGTTTTAATGGGTCGCTTGTGGCAGTGGACGTCGCATATATTAAACAGGTTTAATTCCGCTGTAAATCCTTCAGTGCTGAAGGATTATAATACACCGTCAGTTGTTGAACTGAATATCAGATGTTTCTCTTTACATATCTGTTGTATTAATGTGTCATAGAACTGTACTGTGAGGTTTGTTAAACAAATTATCATAGAGAAAAGTTTAATTGCATTCCTATTATCTGTCAGACTATTAGAGAGAAGCAAAGCTCCATTCAGTTGGTACTTCATGGTTAAATTCAAATAAATGACTTTGTTTATAACAGAGAGATGCTTCTAAGAGAACAGCTGCTGCAGAAAAATGTTATTCTGAAAACATATTGTTCCTAGATGAACAGTTGATTACATGTCCTTGAGATCTTTAAAGAGTCTCTGAAATCTTTCAATCAATACAGTACCTGTGATTACATCACAGCGCTGTGTGCTGAGCGCTAAGCCTTCTGTACATCCAAAACTCCCGGCTGGTGATGAAAATGAATTTTCCTAAGCAAGCCTAATGTATCGGTGAACTGCCATGGAAAATGAAGGGGTGTGTAATGTATAAGGGAGGGGGCTTAGGGGTAGCTAAACAATGAGCGTTTCAGAAGTGATAGGCCTAAGGACGTGGCGTGCCCACAATTTGTGGCTTAGTGGTTAGCACTTCTGTCTCACAGCGCTGGGGTCATGAATTCAATTCCCGACCATGGCCTTATCTGTGTGGAGTTTGTATGTTCTCCCCGTGTTTGCGTGGGTTTACTCCGGGTGCTCCGGTTTCCTCCCACACTCCAAAAATATACTGGTAGGTTAATTGGCTGCTATAAGAAAAAATTGACCCTAGTCTCTCTCTCTCTGTCTGTCTGTGTGTGTGTGTGTGTGTTAGGGAATTTAGACTGTAAGCTCCAATGGGGTAGGGACTGATGTGAGTGAGTTCTCTGTACAGCGCTGCGGAACCAGTGGCACTATATAAATAAATGGTGAGGATGATGAAGATGATGACTACATCCATGCATTCAGAGGGCGCTTTGCACCGTGCCCATACTTCAAATGTAGGGAGAAATGCCGACATGAAATGACAGAGCCTCTGCCCTTCATTGGGGGCAATAGTGGAGGTGTAGTAGTAGGACTGGAGACTGAAAGTTTTTTTTGAAACATATTTAAAATTATTTAATTAGATGCATTTTGATGAACTGTAGTTGTTTTAAGTGCTCCATAACTGCTGGTTTGTAAGAGTGCTGGTACCTACCGGCCAGAACATGTCCATCTTTCATGCCCCCCCCCCCTTATCACACTACGGGGTAAATGTATCAAGCTGAGAGTTTTCCTACGGGCTTGAAAAACCAATCAGATTTTATCTATCATTTATTTAGTACATTCTACAAATTGACAGCTAGAATCTGATTGGTTGCTATAGGCAACATCTCCACTTTTCAAACCCGCTGGAAAACTCTCAGCTTGATACATTTATCCCTACATGTCCTTTACTGGTTATAGCTACCTCTCAGTAGCTGCAACGACTCCATTCAAACCAGCAGCACAGCAAGTTATTCCCACTGATGGGATCCTACGGCAATTGGGTGGTAGACACAGGTGGGATGGTGTTCTCATAGTAAAAGCGTCTTCTTGAACAGAAGGTCTCCCTTGGCAGTCAGGGGAAGCCATTTACATGAAGGAAGTTATTACAGTTTCTGAGAAATCAATTTGCAGCTTGGCTATCTCCTCCTGTCGGTGTTGTGTTCCAGTACCTTGTGAATTAATCCTCTATTGTTATAATGTGTTGTTCCTGACCAGAATTGTTTGCCAGAATAATACACTTTTAAATTTGCTTCTATTTTTAATTGAACCTGCATATTTCCTCTGGTCTTCCAAACATTTCCCCTCTGCATGAATTTTGGATTAATTAAGGAGTCTCTTTATCATAGTATTATTCCTGTGATTTTTTAATTTTTTTTTATAGATGTTTATTGCGGTAATAAAAATGACTTGATTTGCCATGATTTTATAGTTGTGGAAGGTGAATCAAGCTCAGCTACCACAGCAAAGAGTATCCAAAGTAATAATGGCTATGTATCGCTCCTGAGCCACGTTCTGGTCAACTAAGTATGTGCGTGGCATAGGCAAACCGAGGGGGGGGGGGGGGGTTCCTAGTACACATCAGTCCCTGCCCCATTGGAGCTTATAGTCTAATTCCATAACACACAAAGACAGACTAGAGTTAATTTTGTCATAAGCCAATTAACCGACCAGTATGATTTTAGAGTCTAGGAGGGAACCGGAGCACCCGGAGGAAACCCACGAAAACACTGAGAGAATGTTCAAACTCCCACAGCAATAAGAAGTTCATTGGGTTTAGCAGCTACGGCAGACTTTTTTATTCACAATTTCTCAAAAGATGTTAGCCCTATAAACTACTTGACCAAGCAGGACATATGGCCTCACCAGGCAGGACAGGCTTTTGTTGGGCCTATACACTGGATGCATCCGATAGTGGAGCAGGAGTCATGCCTTCTTTTCAAAGAGGTTCACATGCACCGACAACTGTGACAACCATCATGGGTCTCACTGAGTGGAGGCACTTTCTGGAGGGGGCCTGATTCACTCTCTCTATCCTAACCAACTACAAGAACCTGCCCTGCATTCAGGGGGAGAAGAGACTGAACTCTTGACAGGTATGGTGGGCACTATTACTGTAAGGAACTTTCCTCTCCTCATTCCTGTTCTCGATCGCCTTGTTTGAACACTGCTTCTGGATTATCCTGCTGACTTCCTGTGTATCCGACCCAGCTGACATTCTTTGTATCCGACCCGGCTATTCATATTTGACTACTCTGCAGCCTGTGCCCTGTGTAGACTCCGCGCACTGGGAAGGCCTGTGTCAATTCTGACTAATAAGAGTCTCCCGTGAGATGTAACAACTACTGACCAGTTTTGACATCATCCTAACATACCGGCCAGGATCCAGCATTGTCAAGGCTGACACTCTCTCCAGAAAGTTCTCTCCCAAATGTTCCCTCGCTGAGGTTGAAGCCTTTATATCTCCAGACTTCATTCTGGGAGCAGGTGTTACATTGCAGTCGCTGAACAGGATCCAGGGCGAAACAGCAGCATTGACCAAGGTGCCCAAATGCATGAGGTTTCTTGCCTCCTGGCTGCCAGCTGGAGGTCCTGCAATGGGGTCCTAATTGATGGACCTCTTGCAAAGTGTTGATTGCAGTAAGTGAAAAAGAATGTTTAGTTGACAGTCTTAATCTTTCACTGCCACCTGTTGTCTGCAGCTGGTATTGCAGTGGATCCTCACTTGTTCCAGCTGTCAGTGTTGACGGTGCACTGACGCCTGTCTTCTGTAGCTGGTATTGCGGCTGATCCTCACAGAGATGTTACTGTAATAAACAAATGACTTATCAATATAATCATATTATGACAGAGATATTTAAACCCAAAATTCCTCCCTGCTATTTACTCACAAAGGTGGGAGAAGTAATGTACTACATAAATAAAGGCAATAGTAATACAAAAATTATAAAAAGCTTTTTCAATTAAAACCTTCATTTAATCCCATACAGTGTTGAGGGAATACATCCATCGTGCCTCTTTTTGTAACAATATTTTGTCCCAGTTGCCCCCTCTATGTAAGGGTGAAACTGAACCAGCATAATTCAAAAAATTGAAATATAATGTACAACTTGCACAAAATTGTGTTTAATAGATGTCAGTGGATGAAGTGATGTTACAGAGAGCTTTCTTGATGAATTAGCAATGTAGAGTTATACGTTTCTTTAACATTCTTGTTGTTTTACCGAATATCATTTTTTACAAGGACAAATTCTAACAGAAACTAGAAGACACCTATCCAAGGTCATCCTCTGTGCAATGTTTTAATTAGCACCTATTGCAGTGTGCGCAAAGATAGCCCCAATAATAAGTACATGTAAAAAATTGATACACATACATCCAAATAGCTTTAAGAGTTGGATCTGGTTTCTGAGTCTTTGCATTTTTTTGTAGCAAAATAACAGTGAATACAATTCCTTCCAGGCATAAAATCAGTCCCAACGATACTCCAATGTTTAGTAATCAAGCTTCTGCTGGTTTTTGAAGCTATAGAAAAGTTGCTGGCAATGTGAATTCTGAAAAAGGCAAATCTTCTTGATTTAGAGTAAGACAACACTGAATGGCATTATCTATCTCAGTTTTGCATAGCCCATATCTAAAAGTTTGTTTCCTATTTCAGTCAATGTATTAGATAATGTGAGAAGTGTGTTTTTATCAGATTTAATGTGTTCAACCCCATCTTGAGAAAAAGGAAGCCCTTTTTTTAGGTGTTTAGGATGGAAACTCCCTGCCAGTAATAGTTTGTTTTAAGCATCTTACTTTCTATAGATAACCATAGAAAACTCCTCAGTAGTGTGAGTCACACTAACATCTAGAACATTAACCACTCTCAGACCAAATTATAGAATTAAGTGAACAATAGAATTCAAAGAGTTGAGCCTGTCAGCAAAATCAACAATATGTTGTTGATACACACTGCAAAAAGGTTATCAATGTAAAACAAAGTGAACTTGGAGTATCAAGGGACGTTCAAAATGTATTTACACTCATAGTGGTACAAGAACAGTAACATATGATGGGGCTATATTTCACCCCATCGCAGTACCCTGTAATTGTAAATAAAATGAGTGTTCAAACAAAAAATAATTGTTATGGAGGATAACAAAGTGGCTCAGTGGCTAGCACTTCAGCCTCGCAGCACTGGGGTCATGAGTTCGATTCCCGACCATGGCATACTCATATACAAAGTAGAAACATCTAGTATGGCTAATAAACATGTATAAGGAGCTGATATGATTTGATTTTTGGTGTCATGAACAAATTAAGTCATCTGTAGGGGCTGCACGGTGGCTAAGTGGTTAGCACTTCTGCCTCACAGCACTGGGGTCATGAGTTCAATTCCCAACCATGGTCTTATCTGTGTGGAGTCTGTATGTTCTCCCTGTGTTTGCGTGGGTTTCCTCCGGGTGCTCCGGTTTCCCCTCACACTCCAAAAAACATACTAGTAGGTTAATTGGCTGCTATAAAAAATGACTCTAGTCTCTCTCTCTCTCTCTGTCTGTGTGTGTGTGTTAGGGAATTTAGACTATAAGCTCCAATGGGGCAGGGACTGATGTGAATGAGTTCTCTGTACAGCGCTGAGGAATAAGTGGCGCTATATAAATAGATGGTGATGATCTGTTGTACATCTGGCTGGAGAGTCCAAGGTTTAATCTTAGAGCGTGGTGATTTGTGCCTAAATAATGTAATATCTGTTGTTGAAAAAATATATACAAATCCTCAATTGAAATGATTTTGTTGATAGCTCGGGACAAAAGACATATCTCAGTCGGCAGTGTGCGATGTATCACATTCACTAACGGAAGTTCGCAAGTCAGAATCAGTAAAAGATTTATTGGTACATTTATGGCTAAACCCCTGAGAGGGTGCTCGATACCACCTCCTAACCAGGACTGTACCCTGCGTTTTTTGTTATCCTACTTTGCAATTCTTTATTTCCCTCTTTCAAAACAAAGTAAATCACTCCGATATGTTCCTTCCAACTTTGTTATTCACTCATAATCTGATTTACAAATCTCCAAATCGGTACACCTTAATGTCTCTATCTTTGTTTACATAATCTCTATTTCAGAATTAACTGTTCAGGTGCAGAATTTGCTGCTAAGTGAACCATTAGCACAGAAAAGGGTGCAATTGCAATTTTGCATAGCAGCTAGCTCTATTTTTGCACTGCATTTTAGAGCTGGACTAATCTGCACCACCCTCATTAATCAGGTTGTGCACTCTTCCCCCCCCTGCAGCACAAAATGATTCTATGATGTGCAAATTTTGCAGCCAGTAGCTGGCTTTGCTCCTCACTGTAAAGCAGCCTATATTCCAGCTTATTTGAGAACTTGCACATCTCTATATATTGCAGTGCTATTTTTTCGAGCTGGCTGACAGTGGCTTCCTTTGTCAGATACAAACTGTTCTAGACAAAGGTTGCGGCTCCCTTGAGTGTAATGTGTAAGCAAGAGACTTCTTTTTGCAGATGCATGTTGAATATTGTGCTTTCCTTCTGTCTGATAATGACAATGCTAGACTGAAAGTGGGCACCTCCAACATGTACACAAGCAACAAGTTCTAATTCCAGCACGAAAAATAGGTATCTAGTTTAAGTGAAGCCCTAAGCTGAGGGCAATTAAAATTTCGTGCTATATTTCATCAGCACTGCATTAGGGGGTTAAACAATTGGTGGCAGCCAGCCTATCACTCCTGGGGGAGTGGTTTTCCAGGAGGGCATAAATTACCTGGGAGCTGGGGGCTGGCTCTCTCTTTGTCCTGGATGCCAGATAATCGAAGGTACTACCGTTTATTTGGCCGCACGTCACTGCCCCTTTTGCAGTAACCTGACTCTTGGCCTCTGGGGCGGAGGATATCCGGTCGTATGTGACAATGTGAGTCCAGAAGGGGACAGTCACGATGATGCCAAGTTTAGTACCGACCAATCGTAAAGACTTGGGATCCGTAAAGTCTTGGGACAGCGGTATTGTTTCACCTTACTCTGTATTGGTTTAAAGTTTAGTCGTTAGCTGACTGCTTCGCTCTCGTCGCCATTCAGAGTTTTAAAATAAAATTCTTCCACAAAATAAATACGCCCCTTTTTGCCAAACTTATATCTGGTGTCCGTGTCGTTATTTTAGATAAGAAGGTATTAAGTGTTTAATCATTGAGGTATAAGTGCAAGGATAAAAGGTATTAGCACTGAACATTTTAATAAACTACTGTACAATGCATTACTCTAATATAGCTATCCATGAAGGTTTTGACACAGACATGGTTATTTATGATAGACAGGAAAAGCAATATTTATGTCGTTGCACCTCCTCTAGCAACACCTTTTGCATCACATGACCTCTATACCTGAATAGATAGAGCTTTTGCAAATAAGCAGAGAATGTTTAGCTTAGAACACATGGTCTAATGGTGCCTTAATATTTAAATAAGCAGATTCGTGAACTAACTGGGCAGAGCATTTTCAGACATGCAGAATGTTTACATGTGGTCTGGAGGTGATTTTAAGCCACAAATTTAATAGAAAGCAGCTCAAGCGTCACAATTCTTAACCTCTTGTCTCCACTCAAAAGCATCGCAAGTAATAGGATCAAATACCTGATGTGTATATATGACATTAGAGCAGGGACGGACTGGCCATCTGGCAGTTCTGGCAAATGCCAGAAGGGCCGATGACCAGATGGGCCGGTTACTAGCTGGCCGACCCCACTGCTCAGCACACAGACTGTCATGCCGAATTCCAGCATGACAGCCTGTGCGCTGAGCAATGGGGCCGGCCCTACACTAACTTCCTTGTTGCTGCGCCTCCCCTCCTCCCCTCCTCCCCTCCTCCCCTATGAAGCTCTCGGCGATCAGTATCACATGGGACGCGCACCATGTGATCGGTGCCGTCCCATGTGTTAAAGGAGACTACAGAGCACGCCGCGGAGCAGAGCAAACAAGGTGAGGGAGGGTAGTTTGTGTGACAGTGCATCTAAAGAGTGTTTTATGTGGGACAGTGCATCTAAAGAGTGTTATATGTGGGACATTGCATCTAAAGTATGTTTTATGTGTGATAGTGTAACTATAGTATGTTTTGTTTGTGACAGGGTATGTTTTGTGTGTGACAGTGTAACTATAGTATGTGTGTGTGTGTGTGTGGGGGGTGCGGTGCGACTATAATGTGTGTGTGGGGGCCGGTGTATGACTATATTGTGTGTGTGGGGGCCGGTGTATGACTATAATGTGTGTGTGTGGGAGCCGGTGTATGACTATAATGTGTGTGTGGGGGCCGGTGTATGACTATAATGTGTGTGTGGGGGCCGGTGTATGACTATAATGTGTGTGTGGGGGCCGGTGTATGACTATAATGTGTGTGTGAGGGCCGGTGTATGACTATAATGTGTGAGTGTCAGGGGGGGTCTTAATATAATGTGAGAGGTAGGCTATTAATCTAATGGTGAATTGAAGGTGGGGGGCTAACTATTGGGTGCTATTTTATTTGTGGGGTGATGGTGGGGCAATTTAATTTAATAGTGTGGCCTATCAATTTAAGATGAATTGGAGTTGATTTTAAATTGATTGGATTTTTAATTTAATGCTGGCGTGGTTTGGGCGCTGTTAATTGAATGTCAATTTCTAGCTTGGGTCGTTTGGAGGGAGGGAAATAGGTTTATTTATTAAATGGGAATATTATTAATTTAATGTCAGGGTTAGTTGGAGGGAAATAGATGAATTTATCAAATGTAAGTACTAGTATTTTAATGTTGAGGCTGGAGGGAGGCCTAATTTTCAAATGTGGGTGCTATATTAATTTAACAGCGGTGCTGGTTGAAGTTTTCTAAATTTAATGTACTCATTTTTTTTCCAAATAGGCCATCCAACATCCCAGGATCCAGACAAGCAGCAACGGATCTAAAGACACCAGCAGCCACAAGTGGTGACCATGACAAGACAGGTAGGAGAGACCAGGACAGTCTGCCAACTGTCCTGAATTTGGTGGGTGACTGTCCCGCTTAGTCAGGATTTGGTCTGACTACAAGAACAGTTGGGAGATATGTCCTACTTCACACTGTGCTGCTTGTGAAGGTAGAACTGTGTGCACCTAACAGTAGTGCACACAGTATTGACTGTGTATTTGTCGAAAATGTGTCTAATAACCATATTACATCATAGGAGCCCCCCTGACTTAAGTGTCCTGGCCCCCCGAGCCTTAATCCAGTTCTGGTCAGCAGGAGGGATCTGTGCTCCCAGTCCCGGACAGGGCACAGACTGCAGAGCAAGCCGAGGAGCTCTAAGTCTCATGAGATTTATTAATCTCATGAGACTAAGAGAAAGTTCCCACCCTGACGGATCAGAAGCATAGATAGGTACAGTGGGCTGGGGGTGTCATAATGTGTCTGAAGGGGTGGTGTGATGTGAATGGGGAGGGCCTGATATATGTATTGTTTTATTATAATGTATGTATCAACACACCATTTTGACCACGCCCCCAACATAATGTAGCCACGCCCTTGGCGGCGCAGCCACTGCGCTGCAGCGCACGTTTTTTTCCCTGCTCATGAACACAGGTGGGCCTGTGCGATATAAATGCCAGGGCTGATTTTTAGTCCCAGTCCGGCCCTGCATTAGAGGGAATCAGGGAAACCCGGAATCAAATGACCCTGATGGTTGTGAGTAGAGATGCTCAGGCTCGGTTCCCCGAGAACCGAACACACCCGAACTTAGCAGATCCAACTCGGTACTGTCGCGCGCCCTCAGAATTGAAAACGAGGCAAAACGTCATTGCTTCGTCATCTCAACTCGGATCTCACGAGCTTTGTATTCTAAAAGTACCGACCTCCACGGCGATCCAGCGCCATTTCACAGAGAGACACAGAAGGGGTAGCACAGTTCTTGTCAGTCTCTAGTGCAGTTGGGCAGCGTCATAGGTAGAATAGAAAGAGGAGGGGTAGCAGTGTTCTTCAAAGTCTCCAGTGACATTCAGGAGAGCTCCATTGCTAATTGTCATTGCTGAAATAGAAATAATAGGTCTGGCAGGCTTGGTCTTCTAAATCTGCAGTCTTTGTTTGAAAGTGTATGAAAATAATATTGTGACCTGTGAGGTGGTCAATATTGACTGCAAATGACTTGAAATTACTGTTATTGAAGGTGATAATAATGTAGGAGGGGGGGGGGAGCAAAAATGTGTGATTTTAGCAAAAAATAAAATAAAATAGGGATTTTAGAAAAATATCGGGATCCCAAAACAAAAACAAAACACGCAAGGGCGGTTTTGCCAAAACCAAATCTGAAGTTAATCCAGATCCAAAACCAAAAGTTGATAGTAAGAGGAAAGCCCCTTTTCCAGTATAAATCACCCAAAGAGTGAAATACATTTGGCATGAAAAGTATCAGATCCATTTTCATGTTGTATTGTCTGATTAGTGCTGCAGGTGCAGAGGTATTTTTATATCAAAGTTTGTTAGAGACGAGGAACATTTTTATGATCATTTCCTGTTGCTGTGAAAACCACCAGAGATTACTATGACAGATAGAAACAATGTTTTTCGCTTTACAAAAAAAATAGATATTCTCTTAATACTGTTATGTACATATCATGTACTCTCTATTAATCCTTTAAGAGGATTTGCAAGAGGATATGTTAAAGCAAATACAGATACCCGGAGAACAGTTCATGTTAAACGGACCATAATATTCAATTAAATGGGTAAAAAAAAATAATCGCGATACATTGAAGGACTGTTATTATAGTGGGTGCTTTGAAACGATGTATCTTATATGCTGGATTTACTTGCACACAGCAGCTGGGTATAAACTCTATGAAAGCATGGGGGCCCCTGGAGACGCGTGGACTATTCCTCAGGGGAGGGGCACAGGTAATTCCGGGACTCTTTCACTCCCCCCCTCTGCACCCATGGTAATTTCACCACTGGGGGTTCCATGGCTAAAAGTCTTTATACATGTTCTGTTTAGACCCTGGTGAGATGTAGACTCTACAGTGACAGCCACAGAACCTGCATTTTTCTTAATGCCCCAGTAAAGGGATATGATGGCAACCATAATAGTCTCTAATGCCAGTTTCATCTCCTTTCAACTCTATTGCAGTTTCTATCTTTCTGCTTGGTAATACAAGAAAGCCCCAATTCCACTTGTTTGTAAGGCGTTCCTAGGAGGTTAAGTGTA
This sequence comes from Mixophyes fleayi, assembly GCF_038048845.1. Taxonomy (NCBI): domain Eukaryota; kingdom Metazoa; phylum Chordata; class Amphibia; order Anura; family Limnodynastidae; genus Mixophyes; species Mixophyes fleayi. Next base: position 338,456,481 of record NC_134404.1, on the reverse strand, counting down.
TCTGTAAGCTTGAGACTGAAGACAGTAAAATCCAAAGATTTATTTCTATAGAAAAATACACGGGTGTCCCTCTAGCACAGAGTAGGGATGGGTGAAGGCATCTAACCAGTTTATCTTCCATATAAACATTTGGATTTACTGCTGCATATAGAAGTTTTTGGTCTTCAAAGATTTTTTTTTTAAAAAAAGTTGTAATTGGAGAGGTGCTCAGCCACCCACTCAGCGATCTAGAAATAAGGAACAGCTGGGGCGTTGAAGAACTTGAATATCAAACTTCGTCTACCTTCTCTGTCAGGAGAACTGACCTTTGATGAGATGCCAGAGGTTGTGTACATAAAGAATGGTTATGACCCCTCCATGATTCTTCTACTTTTTTTGAAGGTTTGAGTTCATCTTTATCTATCATTACATACCTCCGAACTGTCCCCGAATTTCATGGGACAGACGAGATTTCTACCTCAGCTTTGTCCCCCACTATTCTACCTTCTCCAATCACTAGACATTGGCTTCGTCTATCACTATCTACCTTCTCCAATCCATTGAGACGTCGTTGGATCTCCTGAGAGGACTGGTCATGAGGTACAAGTGGAACACTAAGAATTGTAGAAGGTAGAATAGTAGTGTAATAGTGATGGACATAGAGAAAGTCAACGGCTTGGAGAAAGTAGAATAGTTATGGACGAAGCCAAAGTCAATGGATTGGAGAAGGTAGATAGTGATAGACGAAGCCAATGTCTAGTGATTGGAGAAGGTAGAATAGTGGGGGACAAAGCTGAGGTAGAAAGATTGGAGAAGTTAGAATTGTGATGTACAATCCAACAAAACAAGTCTTCTTCAAAGCACAGGAAGAGAAATCCAGGTTTGGTAGAACTGAGGGACTGTATGAAGGCTACAAACAGGGGAGATAAATGTTCTGATTGACGTGACCTTTTCACTGAAGGGCTGATTGCAGAGTAAGGAAAGCTCTGCAGTAGTCCAGGTGAGGTGACTAGCTAGACTGCTGTTCTCAGCAGAGTGCTGATTACAGGAAATGAGAGAAAGTGTTTGTAGCTGTCATTGTGAGCAGTTTTCTGACAGCTGTTACATGGAGCTAGTGTTGTGAATCCTCATAGTAATTGTTATTTGATAGCTGTCACCTGGAGCTAGTGTTGTGAATCCTCACAGAAATAATCTTTTATATCATAAATTGCTACTGTCTCTATTTCCATCTAGAAATATATTTAGGCCTCATTTTCACTGAATTTATTACAAGTGTATTTCTAGGATGTTTAGCATTACTACCCTTTCCCACTACCTGCTTTCCTATCATTTCCTAGTGTTGCGGTTGCATTACATTTGCATTTCAGTTTTCGAGAACTCAGCTTGGATAAAAGCATTGTGGAAGCTACAGAGAGCTCCAAGTGAGCTCCAAACGCTTGTAAAAATGCTAATAACAAACGCATGTCAAATATGGTTTCACTAGAGTTTATACAGGGTTAAATAATGCGAACTCAACTCCAGTGGGTGCCTGGCCTTAGTCAATGACCAAGCAAACGCAAGATCAAACAGGCACAAAAGAGGAGTACAGTTCATTAAATACAAAGTTACAGAAACTGTTGTATATAATATATACATAAAACAAAAAAAAATGTTTAAATGAACATATAGATAGATTGTAATATAAAATTGAAAATATAGATACTATCATAGGGAAACTTTTACTTGGATCAGTACACCAGGCCTTGGCAAGGACATTTAATATGACAAATTACCATCAAAATGGCAGATGCTAAATTGTTTAATGAAATAATGGCAAGATAAGTCTGCTAGAGAACCAATACAGTTGCCTGGTAACCGATGCCAAAGAACAGTGCTAACCAAATTAAATAGAGGGTGAAAAATTAATGGATGGAGCCCCTCCAGGTATATGTGATACTCAATAGGAGAGAAATCTGCTGTGTCCAAACCAGGAACCAAATACTGAAAAGATGACTGACTAAAAGAACAAAACATTTCCTCAAGTTTAATAAATAAGTTTACTAATAAAAGCAGATTCTTTCTGCATCCACCGTAAGCTATGGCAGTTGCAAGTGATCAGATAGTACAAAGAATACATTTATTATATCATCCTTGGGCTAAACATCATGCTACATAATTGGGTCACCTCCTACCCTATGACCATCCTCTTTTGCCAGGTACGTCACGCTGAGTCATGTGATACGACAGGGAGCTTTAACATTCATATATCATATATTTTATGTTGGTAAAAAAAATCATTTAAGAAATATTTCTGTTTGGTATAAAGATATGTGGGTCTCCGATTGTTTTGGAGCTGTTAAACAGGTCCTACTTGCCTAATGGACCTTGTTCCTACATGTAGGGCTTACGCTTTAAACCCCATGGAAATAATAGGGTTATTGAAATTGAATGGAGAGAGCTCCGTACAGCTTGGGTCCTAGATGCATCTGCAAACATGAGAACACAACTAGCACACAACTGCATGTGTTCATACACTTTCGGACAAATACTGCAGCGACCTGGCTGGATGGTAAGCAACAGAGCAATGACACAAACACACAGCAGTTCCTACCACATCTAGGACACATTGGCACACAGCAGGGGCAGAAAAGAAAAATGGGGTCCGCCCTCCCTCCACCCTCCGTTAAGTTGCATCTTAAAAAGGAATCCAAAACTTGCGATATCCGAGATCCAACGACGTCTCAATGACGTTTTGCCTCATTTTTAAATCCGAAAAAGCACAAAGGTACCGAGCCGGCTCAGCTCGGTACTCGGATCCCCTGAGTTTGGGTATATTTGGTTCTCTGGAAACCTAGCCTGAGCATCTCTACTAATTAGTAACATGTAAAACTTTACTTTGTGCACTTATAATCCTTGCATCATTTTACAACTTTCACTGTGTTCTAAATACCTGTAGCCCCAAAAATATAAATATAAAACATTGTCACCACTTTGTTCCTCTATCCAACTGAAAACACACACTGCTGATAATGACAAATAGGACTGACACTCTTCGGACTCACAAAACTTACTTAGAGGTTAACCATCTGGGATAAAAAAAAAAAAATTTTTTCTTTACTTTCATTAGGAAGATCTGTACATTTTTCACAGTAGTCGCAAATTCCCAGGAAAATAACAGGGCAAAAAAAAATTACTCAGCGAATAAAAAAAATGCCATAGTTGAATAATATATTGTGACGTCTGGTCTGCAAATGTGCCAACAATTTTTCGGCAATGTACAGCGCAGATTTTCTTTTTTTTATCACTCACCTACTTAACAAAACTACACCAAATGTAAAATCTTGTACATTATGTCACAGTAAGGGATTAAACGTTTTACAATCCATCTGAATTCTTCCGTTTCCCTGAATGTACACTTATTGCACGGTTCATCCCTGACGCGTTTTGCTGACTTTCCCACATTTTAGACCACGTGCAATTTTTTGCGCTGTCATTACGGTAATTCCTTCTTGTGTATTATAAATGCTTAACAAGTTTCAGTAGTTCGTGTTTTATTAATGCAAATGTTACATAATACTGTGCATACAGTATCTAAAACTGAATATGTTTGGTTAAGATTAAGTGGATAATTTTAAGCAAACAATTTATCGTACTGTACACATGTGTCTTTTCATGCTAAGTCCACTATGTGTAGATATTTTTCATGCGAAGAGAAACTGTTTTAAGCAATAAACTACATTGGTCAGTTACAAATTGCCTGGTGTGTGCGTTTAACTTCTTGTTTGTTTCCTTTAAACATTTCAGACCTAATGTTTATTGATGTAAAATTTCTTTACATTTCAAAGCCAATGAAAAAATACTTTTTCTTTCCAGGGAAATTCTTTTTAATAATTTTCTACGAAGACTTTACAGATCTGAATACACACTGCTACTTTACATGAACTGTACTGCGCATAACTTGTTTGTTTATCAGATTTAGCTGATTTATTACATTGAAGGGCTTGTTGAAACCTTTTCTGTTATTAATGCGCTACCAGCCTCAGACCTAAAAAGACCATTACCAGTACTATGCAAAACAAGAAGACAGTTGTCAGCACTTACCCTTTACACTGCATATCTGTGTGTGTCTAGCAAAATGAAAACATGAGGTATTAGTTCATATTTTGATCAAAACATTTAAGCCTGCATCCCAGCGTCAAGGGCACTTCATTATATGCAGGTCCTACACTAACCTATATGCTTCAAACACAATTCAAATGCAGTTAAAACCAGATGCACTCACCTCCAAGGTATATGGTCTTACATCTAGTAAGGGCTGGCTTGTGAGCCACACCCACATGTGCCTTAAATAGGCTTAATAGACAGCTGCTATGACAATAAGGCAATATTTTGAAACAAAACCAGAGAAAAAAACAATAGTATCAATGTTTGTTTTTCCATTTTAAATAGGCTCCAACTACTGGTACGGAGTGGTAAGAGTTATTTACTTCTTAGTTATGTGACGTTATAAATAGGCCTTGTGACGGGACAAGTACCACCGCGATACTTGATCAATAGACTCGCACATACTTGACAATGGCGGGGTTAGCGCCTGCAGTGAGCCCATTAATCTATAGAGTCGTATTGTTTCTTTCATATAGATGCCCCCCAAAGTGCTCTGAGCAACATGAAATATCGGCCAGGCCTGGATTTGTAGGGCGCAATATTGGCCTTCAAGTGTTATTTATTATGTCAGCCTGTAATCATAGAAAAAATAAAATGATTATTTTAATCACTTTATTTATTCTATACAGATCATCATCATCACCATTTATTTATATAGCGCCACTAATTCTGCAGCGCTGTACAGAGAAGTCACATCTGTCCCTGATCCATTGGGGCTTATAGTCAAAATTCCCTAACACACACACACACACACACACACTAGGGTCAATTTTTTAGCGGCCAATTAACCTACCAGTATGTTTGTGTTAAAATCTTACAAATTTCAAGTTTTTCAAAAACAAACCTCACTGAGATTTAACCCTCTTTTAATAAACATATTTTTGTAAAGTCTAATGATAAACCCACAAGCGCTCCTGTCTCCCACCCATGGTGACGTATCATCCATTGTGTAAACATCAGGGAGGTCGTGGAGCGATTCAGTGACGTCACTGGTACCTGGGATCAGGGCCGGATTAACGGAATGGAGGCCCCTGGGCTAAGGGGGCCCCCATTCCCCCGTGGGCCCCCCCCACGTTAGAAGACTAGCTCCCCTGTTAGCCGACCGCCCCCCCCCCCCCCCCCAAGCGCTTACCTTCTCCTGTCACTGCAGTCCTCCTTCCGCGGCGCGCTGTAAGCTGCTTACTGAGGAGATCTCGTGACACTCACGCGAGATCTCCTCAGTAAGGAGATTACTGAGCGCCGGAGAAGGAGGACTGCAGTGACAGAGCTCAGCATTGATCGGGCCGGGGGCGCCCCCGCCCCTGTCCCGATCAATAATTCTGCTGAGCTCTGTCAAGGGCCCCCTGGATGCCCGAGGCCCCTGGGCTGTAGCCCAGTTAGACCTCGGGTTAATCCGGCCCTGCCTGGGATATTTGTTATTTGATAACCCCGCTGTTTATAGAATGCAGTCTATCCAAGCATGGTCCTGGCTACCTAAGGGTTAGACTTTATTCTGGTGAATCTTGATGTGCGCTGGGTAGGGCAACACTAAGGAAGCTTGTGGTGAGAACCCAGCGCGTTTCGTAAATGTCCTCCGCTGTATTGTAAAAATTGTACAACTTGTATTTAGGATTGTAAGCCCTTTAATAACCTATACTCACAAATGAACCACTCGACTTTTGTAATGAGTTTAGAACCACAGTAAAGGATGCTGAGCACTGAAATGATTGAAAAATGATGTAGATTCTAGACTCATTTGACAGAAAGGAATCACGTTAACATTTATGTATCTGGATAGTCCGCTTGTCTATTCTGTGAATAAGAACACCTTCATACTGCTTGGGGAAATACAAACAAACAAAATCGTCATTTTAGCACAATTGTTTCATTGCCTTTCCCTCGTAGATATCTGTATTTGATATGATTTCCTGAGCTCCAGAGCAGGATTATGAAGGGAGCAGTAAGCGGAGTTTTTCAATTATGGCTTTGACTGTAGATTCCTACATAAGTGACTCGGCCGCATCGTGTGCACTTGGCCTTGGTCTGACCTATATGTGGTTGTTCTGTCTGCCCTGTGCCCGCTCTGCAGGTAACACGTCTAATAGTACAGGGATTCCTAATGAAATATTATTATTATTATTATTATCGTTTATTTGTTAGGCGCCACAAGGTTTCCGCAGCGCCGAACATGGTACAAACAGTAGACTATACAGGGTAAGACAGTACAGGACAATAAACACAAAGTACCAGTACTTCAGAAACTCCAAGCAGGCAGATACAGTAGAGACGGAGCAGAAGAACAGGTATGGAGACAGGAGGGAAGAGGGCCCTGCTCATTCGAGCTTACATCCTAAGGGAGGGTAAACAAAGTCAGGCACAAAAGGGAGCCAGTGAAGCAACGGGGAGAGAGGAAAGGAGCCAGGGGAGAAACAGAAGGGTGAGTGGTTAAGTGGATGGTTGGTAGGCCTTAAGGAACAGGTGAGTTTTAAGTGCCCGCTTGAAGGAGCACAGATTGGGTGAGAGACGAATGGAGCGAGGGAGGTCGTTCCAGTGAAGGGGGGCAGCACGGGAGAAGTCTTGGATTCTAGAGTGGGAAGAGGTGATCAGAGTGGAGGAGAGGCGGCGATCATTGGCCGAGCGCAGGGAGCGGGCGGGAGTGTGAATGGAGAGGTTAGAGATATAAGGGGCAGTAGAGTTGGAGAGAGCCTTGTAAGTGGTGGTGAGGAGTTTGAAAAGGATTCTGTAGGGGAAGGGGAGCCAGTGTAAGGAAAGACAGAGAGGGGAGGCAGAGGAGGAGCGGCGTGAGAGGAAGATGAGTCTTGCAGCCGCATTGAGTATAGAGCGGAGGGGGGAGAGACGGGAGTGGGGGAGGCCAGTAAGGAGGAGGTTGCAGTAGTCGAGACGGGAGATGATGAGGGCATGGATGATAGTTTTGGTGGCATCTTGAGAGAGGAAGGGACGGATGCGGGCAATGTTACGGAGTTGGAAGCGACAGGCTTGGGCAAGGGATTGAATGTGGGGGGCAAAAGAGAGAGAGGAGTCGAGAGTGACACCTAGGCAGCGGAGTTGGGTGACAGAGGAGATAGTGGAGTTGTTAACAACGATAGAGAGGTCATGGTGAGAAGGGAGCCTGGGTGGGGGAAAGACAATGAGTTCGGTTTTGGAGATGTTAATTTTAAGAAAGCGAGAGGACATCCAGGATGAGATGGCTGAGAGGCAGTCAGTTACACGAGAGAGGAGGGAGGAGGAAAGATCAGGAGAAGAGATGTAGAGTTGAATATCATCAGCATATAGGTGATACTGAAGACCGAAAGAGGAGATGAGAGCCCCAAGGGAGGAAGTATAGAGCGAAAAGAGTAAAGGGCCAAGAACAGAGCCCTGAGGGACTCCAACAGGGAGAGGGGAGGGGGTGGAGGAAGAACCAGACGTGGATACGGAGAAGGAGCGATTAGCAAGGTATGAGGTGAACCAGGCATGGACAGAGCCAGAGAGGCTGAGTGAAAGAAGAGTTTGCAGTAGGAGGGGATGGTCCACGGTGTCGAAGGCTGCGGAGAGGTCAAGGAGGATGAGTATGGAGTAGTGACCCTTGGATTTGGCTGATAGGAGATCATCGGTAACTTTAGCCAGGGCTGTTTCAGTGGAGTGGAGGGGGCGGTAGCTGGATTGGAGAGGGTCAAGGAGGGAGTTGTCAGAGAGGTGTCTGGTGAGGCGGCTGCAGACAATCCGCTCAAGTAATTTGGAGGCATATGGGAGAAGAGAGATAGGGCGGTAGTTAGCAAGAGAGGTGGGGTCAAGATTGGGTTTCTTAAGGATAGGGGAGATAAGAGCATGTTTGAATGAGGATGGGACAACGCCAGAGGAGAGTGATAGGTTGAAGAGGTGTGCGAGGTAGGAGCAGGCAGTAGGAGAGAGAGAGCGAAGGAGGTGGGAGGGGATGGGATCAAGAGGACAGGTAGAGGGTGGAGAGGAAAGAATAAGGGAGCGAACTTCTTCACCTGATGTGGGGATGAAGGAGGACCACAGCTGGTTAATGGCGGGAGGTGAAGCGGTGATGGGGGGAGAGTGGTGGGAGGAGGAGATGTTGCGTCTGATGGCTTCAATTTTGGAGGAGAAAAAGGAGGCAAAGTCAGACGCAGAGAGGGAAGGCGGGACAGTGGGAGGGGGGGGGGAGAGGAGGGAGTTGAATGTGGCAAAGAGGCGGCGGGGGTTGGAGGACTGAGAAGAGATGAGCGACTTGAAGAAGGATTGTTTGGCGAGGGACAGGGCAGAGCAGAAAGAGGAGAGGATGAATTTGAAGTGAAGGAAGTCAGCCAGGGAACGAGATTTCCTCCAGAGGCGTTCAGCTGTACGAGAGCACTTTTGGAGGGAGCGGGTGAGTTTGGAGTGCCAGGGTTGGGGAGTAAGGCGACGACGGCGGATAGAAGAGGCCGGGGCGACGGTGTCCAGGGCAGTAGTGAGGGATTGGTTGTAGAGAGAGGACGCCTGATCTGGGCAGGCCAGAGAGGGAAGGGGTGATAGGAGAGTTTCAAGAGAGGCAGAGAAGGAGATGGGGTCAATAGCGTCAAGGTTGCGCCTGGTGAGGGTGGCTTTAGGCGAGGTGGGAGAAGGGGAGGAGGACAGAGAGAAGGAGAGGAGATGGTGGTCAGAGAGTGGGAAGGGAGAGTTGGAGAAGTCAGAGAGATCACAGAGGTTAGAGAAGACAAGGTCGAGGGAGTGACCAAGACAGTGGGTAGGGGAGGAGGTCCACTGAGTGAGGCCAAGGGAGGAGGAAAGAGTGAGAAGTTTTATGGTGGCAGGGTCAGTACAGTTGTCAACAGGGATGTTGAAGTCACCCAGTATAATGGAGGGCAGGTCAGAGGAAAGATAGTGGGGGAGCCAGGCGGCGAAGTTGTCGAGAAAAAGAGAGGTAGGGCCAGGGGGACGGTAGATGACGGAGACACGGAGGTGGATGGGGGAGAAGAGCCGAATGGAGTGGACTTCAAAGGAGGAGAAGGAGAGGGAAGGTAGAGTAGGTATGACCCGAAAAGTGCAGTTAGGGGATAGGAGGAGGCCCACTCCCCCTCCTGGACGCTCGTCTGGTCTGGTGGAGTGGGTGAAAGAGAGGCCCCCATAGGAGAGAGCGGCAGGAGAGGCAGTATCAGAAGAAGTGAGCCAGGTTTCAGTTATGGCAAGAAGATTAAGAGAGTTAGAGATGAAGAGGTCGTGAATGGAGGACAGTTTGTTACAGACAGACCTAGAGTTCCAGAGGGCACACGAAAAAGGGAGGGACGAAGAAGAGGAGATATGGATGAGATTGTCAGGGTTGATGGAGCGAGGGGGGGGGTGAGAGATAGGATAGAGAGATATGGGCCCTTGGCGGGGGCTGGGGGAGAGGATGGGTATAGGAAAGGAGCGAGGCGGCATGATGACAGACAGGGGAATAAGAGAACGGCTGGAGGAAGCGGGGAGGAGAGGGGGATAAGTACAGAGAGGAGGGCAGCGGTAGGGAGTCCGAAGTGGAACAGATCAAATTAGAAGCGGAGACAAAGCAGTGAAACCAATGAAAGCAATGTGGACAATGTAAAAGGAGAAGAGCAGTGGCAGAGCAATAACAATGTGAAGTGGAGGAGAATGAAATCACGATCAAGCGGTGTAGACAATGTAAAGTGGGGAACAAAAATAAAGGTGGAATAAATAAAATAAATAGATAACTTAAATAGATAGGCGGTGGGGTGAAATGAATGAGATATAATAATGATCACGATTTAAGCAGTGACGACAATGTACAGTGGGGAACAGTAGAATAAAGGTGAAATAAATAAAATAAATAGAATAAATAGATTAACTTAAGTAGATTGAAGTCACGATCTAAGCGGTGTAGACAATGTACTGTGGGGAACAATAAAATAAGGTGGAGTAAATAAAATAAATGGATTAGCTTAAATAGATTGGTGGTGTGGTGAGCAATGAGGACAATGTACAGTGGGGAACAATAAAATAAAGGTGGAATAAATAAAATAAATGGATAGGTGGTATGGTGAAATGAATGAAAAAAAACACAGTGAAATGAATGAAAATACAATCTAAGCAATGGAGAGTGGGTAATACTAAAATGAAAAGTGGGAAAATAGATAAAAATTAAATTAAATAAATGGATTGGTGGTATGATCAGATGAAACACAACAAAAGGCAGTGAGGGCTACAGAGTGCAGGTACCGGGAGAGTTTGGGAGAGTTCCAGGTAATCACAGGAGCAGGAGTAGTTTGTGGGGACCAGCGTTCAGGAGCAGGAGGGTCCAGGGTTGTCAGAGATCCTGAGGGACAGGCCAACGGACCAGAGTTCAGATGGATGAACAGCCGGAGCAGTGAGGACGCCTCAGGAATCGGAGTAGCTGGAGGTCATGGGAGACAGCACTGGAAGGGAAACCGCAGGACTGGAGGAGAACAGCAGCGTCAGGACTGGAGGGCAGGAAGAGGCCACTGGAACAGAGCAATAGGAGATCACAGGATTTGCAGCCAGAGAGATGGTTACAGAGTGGCATCAGAAGGCACCGGACAGGAGGATCCGCAGCAAGAGAGCTGGTAACAGAGCAGCAGGAGCCAGGGACCGCAGGCAGGAGGATCAGCGACCAGAGGACTTGAAGGGGATCAGCAGCACGTGGAGGCTGGAAGCGGCGTCGTGGAGGTCCAGAAGACTGCAGGAGTCATCACCCGGTGAGGAGATCCGCGGCACGTGGAGGCTGGAAGCGGCGTCCAGAAGACTGCAGGACCCGGTGAGTAGAACAGATACGGAGCAGGAATGGTGGGTGCAGGAAGGCAGCAGGTTGCAGGCGGGCCAGTAGACAGCAGTTAGCTGAGCGGAGGAGTCCGGAGTGGCTGGGGAGTGAGGCCGAAGCCACGGCCCAGAGTGGAGACGGCAGGCGGCAGGGAGATGCATCAAGGGAGGCGGAAGTCACCAGGAATCGGCATCAGGTAAGGAGGCAGAGGAGGCAGGCATCTCCGAGAATGAATGCGGGGCCCATAAGGTTATGACTGAATGTGTGGATTTGCCCTTGTTGGTAGAATGACTACTGAATAAAGTCTAAGGGGTATATTTACTAAACTGTGGGTTTGAAAAAGTGGCAACCAATCAGTCTAGTTATCATTTATTTAATAAATTCTACAAAGTGTCAGCTAGAATCTGGTTGCTATGAGCAGCATCTCCACTTTTTCAAACCTGCAGTTTAGCAAATATACCCCTAAATATTTGTATTTTTCAGCGTATACTACCTGGAAACAATGTCTATATTGCTCTTGGCAAAGTCAATAAATGCCGCCTCAAGCAGCAGAAACCCTGTGACCCGGTAGTACACAGATGAAATCAGGCCCGGGAGATAGCTCTATGTAGCTGTGTATCTCCACCACGTCTTGTCATGTTACGAACAGAAAGGTTGCCAATATATCGATAATTACACTGGACCATGGAACTCTCTCTTGTACCCACCGAAGAGCGATCACACCCTAAAACTAACTACATCGAGCAAGAAAATACAATACAATACAAATCTTCAGTTTCCTTACTGTAACTTTGAAATACGTATTTGCATAAAAGATGTAACAAGAGCAGGGTGGCATGGATTGTTACTGTATATGGACAAGTAATTATCATCACACTAGTATGAGATCTCAAATCATCATCATCATCATCTTCACCATCATCAGCATCATCATTGTCGTCATCGTCATCTTCACCATCATCAGCATCATCATTATCATTATCATCATCATCAGCATTATTATTATTATTATTATCATCATCATCTTCACCATCATCATCTTCACTATCATCAGCATCATCATTATCATCGTCATCATCACCATCATCAGCATCATCATTATCATCATCATCTTCACCATCATCAACATCATCATTATCGTCATCATCATCATCATCATCATCATTATTATTATTATTATTATCATCATCATCATCATCGCCATCATCATCTTCACCATCATCATCTTCACCATCATCAGCATCATCATCAATATCATCATCATTATCATCATCATCATCATCATCATCATCACCATCATCATCGTCATCATCATCATCATCATCATCATCATCATCACCACCATCGTCATCATCATCATCATCATCAACATCATCATCATCAACATCATCATCATCGTCATCATTATCATCATCACCATCATCATCATCATCGTCATCATTATCATCATCATCATCATCATCACACATCATCATCATCATCATCATCATCATCATCATCATCATCATTATTATCATCATTGTCATCATCATCATCATCATCATTGTCATCATCATCTTCACTATCATCAGCATCATCATTATCATTATCATCATCTTCGTCATCATCATCATCATCATCTTCACCATCATCATCTTTACTATCATCAGCATCATCATTATCATCGTCATCATCACCATCATCATCATTATCATCATCATCATCATCATCATCAGCATCATTATTATTATTATTATCATCATCATCATCGCCATCTTCACCATAATCAGCATCATCATTATCATCATCATTATCATCATCATCATCATCATCACCATCATCATCGTCATCATCATCATCATCATCATCACCACCATCATCATCATCATCATCATCATCATCATCGTCATCATCATCATCATCATCATCAACATCATCATCGTCATCATTATCATCATCACCATCATCATCATCATCGTCATCATTATCATCATCATCATCATCATCACACATCATCATCATCAACATCATCATCATCATCATTATTATCATCATTGTCATCATCATCCTCATCATTGTCATCATCATCTTCACTATCATCAGCATCATCATTATCATTATCATCATCTTCGTCATCATCATCATCATCTTCACCATCATCAGCATCATTATCACCATCATCGTCTTCATCATAATCTTCATCATCAATCATCCAGACGAGGTTGGTGATGGAGTTGCAGACATGAGGGTAGAGGGAGCCCTGCTCATGGAGCAGTGCTGTGACAATAGTGTGATAGTAGTGGGCATGGCATTATAGCTGGTGGAACATGCAGAGGGGGTACCACCAGGTGGGGCCCCATTAAAGGTTCAGGCCGCCCTAGGCTAATACACGCATAGTGCCCCCATCCAGCTTCCTTCACCCCACATCAATGTTTATGTTCCCGTGTTTCCAAAACTCGGCTTCACTTGACTTTTTAAAAGGCTCACAGCAATATCTGTCTCTCATTTCATTTCCATTAAATCCAGAACTGTATAGTGGAACGAGCGGGACTGAGGGTGAGTATGTGAAGGTGGAGTGGGGGGGCTGTCACGCCTATGACTGTTGCCACCCAGTGCTGCTGTCTTATCACTGTTACTATACTGTGATCTGCTAGTCTCCTACTATGCCCAGTCAATTATCATCATCACCATCATCATTTATTTATATAGCGCCACTAATTCCACAGCGCTGTACAGAGAACTCACTCACATCAGTCCCTGCCCCCATTGGAGCTTACAGTCTAAATTTCCTAACCACAGGCAGACAGACAGAGAGACTAGGATCAATTTAATAGTAGCCAATTAACCTATCAGTATGTTTTTTGGAGTGTGGGAGGAAACCGGAGCACCCAAATAAACCCACACAAATACGGGGAGAACATACAAACTCCACACAGATAAGGCCATGGTCGGGAATTGAACTCATGACCCCAGTGTTGTGAGGCAGAAGTGCTAACCACTGAGCCACCGTGCTGCCCATAAATTACCTCAAGTACGCTGAATAAGCCCCTACTACTAAGGGTTAAGTCCCGGGGGCAACCATCTGTAAGAAAGTGGCCTACTATATGTGAAGACCATGTACATTGTAGTTTATCATTTGTAAAGTACATTGTACATGGCCCCATACTTACATTACCCCCTTAAGAGCAGCAGTAACAGCGTCGGCGAGGTCAGTGATGTCATACAGTGCAGCCGGCGTCTTCTGTGTTTGGGATTGCTTGAAGTCGTGAAGTGCAGAAGTCGTGATGGATCCTGGTCGTGGAGCCAGGCAGCCGGACTACACACGTCGTGGTAAGTGGTGTCGGTGCAGTCAACACTGTTCTTCCATACCCCACCCCTAAAGAGGACAGTTACATACTTACTAGTTTGAGGCACCAGTTATCTCCAGAAAGTACAGATGGAATAATAATACATTACTTGGTCAAACAGTCCTCCTTTTATACAAATGTACACACATGTTGTCAAGGAATAGCCAGTCCCATGATCCGCCAAGGCACAGAAACGTCTCATGTCTCATATCACATTAGATAATTTAACATCAGGATATAATCTAATCTTGCATCTAACAAAGTTTAACTTGCACACCAACCTGATTTCCTCAAATTTGCTGTCTATTTTGTTGGAGGTTTCCTGTCTCTCTAACAAGAGATGCTAACAGGTAACAACCTCTTGCCAGGCATTCAGGCCAAAGCAAAACCAAAACACACGAGGGCGGTTTTGTCAAAACCAAAACCAAAACACAAAGTTAAAACAGATCCATTGCCAAAACCAAAACACGGGGGTCAGTGAACATCTCTAGATTTGAACCAATGTTGGGAGCTATGGTTACATTGTGCATGTAAAATCAGTTTATTAAATGAGCCCCTTAGAGCTACATAATAAAACCTTGCCTACAAATCGCTTACCAAAAAGGTGTCTGGGATTATAACGCGAGTAGATTGTATCTCCTTTATTATCTAGTTCATCAGTGTCTGCCGTGCAATGTGTTTATGGATAGATACCGCAGGGTGCACAGTGACATCTCTTTCGCACCTAACAGGTTAAACACACACCTAAAAGCAATTTATTTTCTCTCTCGACTGCGGAGAGACTAATGTTCATGTGTTGGGATTCACTTTGACTCAGATGTTATCTCCGCATATTTTTTTTTATTCCTTTTATTCCTTCGCATTTTCAATGTTGTCTGTGGCTGGAATCTATTTCTGCTCTCTCTTGTATGAATGTGACAGATATCTTAGCTATTTAAAGGACATCAGCCCTTGGCCCTCCTGTGCTCGCAGCCACTGTGTACTGACGTGTTACATGTCATTCCCTCCTGCAGATAACAGCAGCCGGCCCAGCCAGCCAGGGCTTTGATGAGGATGGGATTTAATGCATACAGGCTGCGCATGTCAATAGGTTGGAGCAACGACCCAAGATCATTCCAAGGACGACTCGTAGAGTCTTCCTCCCATCTCTTATCTTAATCAGACAACTGATGCGCTTTTCTATTTACCAGAGTGAAGAAAACCCAAAACCTGTTTTTATCGTGTTATTTTATTGCCATAAAGAATATATTTCCTCACCTAAAAGAGGATGCACCAACAAAAGGTGCAATGTTCATGTTTATGCTGCAATGTTGTTTCTGTCATATAGTGGATTCAAAATAAACCAGATAAAAACTCATGGTTTAAAAAAAAGGTTGGTCGCTCCGTATAACTTGTAGGATTGCCCCTGATAGCAACATTATGAGGAGTAATGAAGAGATGGGAGAACATGTTTTTTGTGCAAATTGTTTAATTTATGGTTTTTGTGGGTCTCTTGCAGGTGCTCCAGTTTCCTCCTACAGTCCAAAATATACTAGCAGGTTAATTGGCTCCCTCTGAAGTTGGCATTAGTGTGTATGTGTGTGTGTGAGTGTGTGTGTGTGTGTGTGTGTGTGTGAGTGTGTGTGTGTGTGTGTGTGTGCTCTCGCACACCCGCAGTACGGAAACTCCATTGGGGTAAGGACAGATATGAATGAATAAATTATCTGTAAAGCGCTACATAATATGTCAGGGAATTTGGGTCACGATTATGGTACATCCGGATGATCCAAAAGGTATTGTAAGTAACGAATGACAGTATTGTACTCTTTCACAAGTGTTTAATGGAATAGAAAGATTTTATTTCATAAAGAGCCACCACATAACATTAATATCCCCCACAAACCTCCACATAACATTAATACCCACTCCACATAATATTAATACCACCTCCACATGCCATTAATCCCCCACCAAGACACTTATCGATCTTTGAAAACTATGGAAGCAGCCATGAGTGGAAGGGAGTTCTGGAGAGGAAGGGGGGCAAGAGGTGAGATAGGGAGAGGAACGGGAAGGAACGGATTGCTGACCCATGTTGCAACACCTAGGTGCAGCTACCAGCAATGTCAGGACTGGCCAGACCAGGGTACCCAGAGTCCCATCCCATCTACACCACTGAATCAGGAGCCCCATTCAGACCGAGTGAGAAATTAAGTGTATTATTAAAAAGGCAGAATGCGTCTAGGACCCCTGGGTCGTAGGCAGTAGTCTAAATCCCCCATCTGATTATCTGGGCCTGCATGACCGGTTATACACAGTCCTTAACTAAAGTAGCTTAAAACAAGTCCTTATAGTATGTCTGCCTATCAAAGTCACATTTAATTAAAATTAAATAAACAACTGAATATAGCTAGGATAAACTATCCTATTAAGTTCCGTGAAACTCTCACCAAGCTGGTTCCCTTGGGTAGATTATTTTGATGCAAGCTTTGGGTGCAATCCTATGTGATGTTGGCATCACTGTTAGAAAATGGCATTTCTATTGCTTTAGTCGGTAGTGAGCCCCAGCATTAGGCTTTTAGTGAATGGATTTTTTTTGGGCTCAAGTATCAGAGGAAGTAGTGTATAGATTTTGCACAATTTGCTTTCAACTGCTTAATTTAATATTCTAATCTAATTCCTCTAGTGTTGTCTTATAAAACTATATCTGCTTCAAATGATATTAATCTCAGCTTTCTAGATAAAAATAAAAAAGCTTAGTAAGGAGCAGGTTAAATAAATTAAATTTATAAATTGCAGAATACAATGTTTAATGTGACTGTTGGGTGTGTCGCTAAGGGCGAGAAAAACGATCTCGCTAAGATGAATTAACCCTGCAGTGTCCTCGCACGCCAGTTGTTAATGTAACCAGAAGATAACATATTTCCATTAACAGGTTCTCGCAGATTTGCAATCATTTCACGGAACTGAGAGCTGCTGCTGCTTTAAACATTTCACAGATCAATCCAAATGGTAAAGTTATTTTTATTTTCAAAGAAAATCCTGCAGTGTCTGACTATTAACATTCTGTGCAGTAATTCCATAACGTGGTCCATCCAGATTATGAGTTGGTTTGAAAACTTTAACATTTTGCATGTCTTAATATAAATTTAAAAGGTTTCTTCAAACATAAATGCAACCCTAAACTAATTATCACTTTCCATTTGTCTCCTAAAATGTACGTGCTCTCGCTGAGTTTGTGTGGGTTTTCCCCTGGTTCTCCGGTTTTCTCCCATACTCCGAAAATGTACTGGAAGTCAATTGGCTCCTGTATAAATTAACCATAAGGGCTGAGATTTACGTGAATGTTGCAATATTCTCTATACAGCAATTTGCAATATATAGGTGCAATATAAATTAAAAGTTATTAATATTTATTTTGCTATTTGTGCTTCTGTCCCTTTACCTCAGGTGTCAGGGAACTTTTTTACATTTTACCCCCAAATATATTTACATATGCAGACGTTAACCCCTTGATTTGAAAGGAAGGAAATAATATATTATTAATTATTGGAATTCAAAATTTTATTGAATCTATTCAAACTTTCTTTGAAAGCTTCAACTTCAAAACTTCAGGTTTTGGAGAAATGATGTTGCTTCATTTTTGATAGGAGAGCATTAATATTGGGGCATTTTGATGTCAGAGCAATTTGGATACAGTCTTCAGCGTCCAATCGATTTCTCTGCTATGTTTTTATGTTCGTTATAGTGGAAAATCCTTGTTCGCAAAGGTAGGTTGTTGCAAAAGGCAGCAACTTTTTGACTGCCTCCTCATGTGCAATTTTTAATGCCTTTGCAGCTGTTGACATCCAAAAATATGACAGATCTGCTTTGTTTTCAAATGCAATACGTGATTCATTATTGCATGGAAACTCAAGAAGTGCCTCTGCCAACCCTTGAGGCTCTTCTGGTACAACAGCAATTTCAAATTTAAAGGGGTCTACAATCCAACTGACAGCATGTGAATCGACAGCATTACCCCCAGGATTTTAATTTTTTCCCCATTTGGGATAATTTACCCTTGTTCCCTGACCACTGATTTATCTTATATTTCTTTTTGCCTTCATTTCTCTTTTCCCTTTTTTTGCTAATAATATAATTAATTTATTTTCCACTAAAGGAGCGGTTCGATAGGTAGGAAGTGAACCAGGACAGAACTGTGTCATGATGGACAATGGAGTGGAGAGTGTGTAGGAGAAGAGGGCGATCAACAGTGTCAAAAGCAGCAGAGGTCCAGGAGAATGAGTATGGAGAAATGACACCTAGGGGCATATTCAATTAAGTCTAAAGATCGCGGATACACACTCCCACTGACAACGTGTTACCGCCACATTGCTGATTTCCATGTACACCCCATATTGTTGTGAAAGGAAATCCGTCATGTTGCGTTACCCTATTGTCACATTACGTGCGCAGCCGCGCATATCCGCGATGTTTAGACTTAATTGAATATGCCCCCTAGACTTTGCAGTAAGTAGATCATTAATATAATTTAGAATTAATTAATTCATTCATGACTGCATTTAATTTGTCTACCTTGTATGTCCCTGTTTTATGTATGTCCTGTTTTCTCTACTGTACAGCGCTGCGGAGCACTGTGGGGGCTTACAAATCTACTATAATAATAATAATAATAATAATAATAATATTTTACTTACTCGTACTCAGACCTATTTCTCTGCCTCTCTTAACATTTATTTTCTCCAGCCCCCAAGGGCCTCAAACTACGGACCCCCGGCTCCAGTGGAGCGCTACACCAGACATCGATTCACAGGACTCCGTACAGACCTCCACAGGTATGGATACGATTTTTTAGAATTTGTTGCTATAATCAGATTGTTTTATTTTGAATTCCAAATATTATTTTTTTTTTAGCCCATTCTTTGCAAACTGTTTCACCAGCTGCAAAATCAGCGAAATTCATAATAGAAGCTAAAATAAATTGTGTTCTTCTCTATTATGATGTCAGGTTGTAAAGTATTTTTATTTGCAAAACATTCAAAACATTGTATTTATAGGTTCTGGTGTTTATTTTTAATTTAATTACATTCATTGTTGCACTGGTTTTTTTTTTCATTTTCAATTGGATTTAATTAAATTTTGGATTAATGAATTGTCTATTACCAAATTAGGAATTTTGCTTTATAATTTGAGTCCCCAGATCATATAATGCTAATACTGTTTGTGTATACAGACAGCAGTACACCGGTGCTATTGTACCTTTCTGGGGAAAGAGCTGCAAATTTGTCCCCCTTTTTCGGAAACCTTAGTACATGAGTCCCAGCTGTTCCCCGCCATGTAACCAGCATCCAGCACACACACTGCTACTGGAAATGTGACATTTTTTCAAACAGAACATAAAACATGACAGTTCTATGAGGACATCCTGGGAGATGAAGATAAGCGGTATCTGAAGTCTGCTGTATGCACCTCGGGGACTCGGCGAGAGCGCCACGGTTGCAGACTTCTTGAGGAGGATAAAAGAACCGCACTTCAGAGACGCGAAAGTGTGTTGATCTCCGATGAATGATTAATAAAATACCTTGGAGAGGACTGTGCATCTGTCGTAGACAGGGCTGGGTGGAGAACTTTAAGTGGCCCTAGAAAATATTCTGCAAGTGGAAGAAATGTTGTAGGTGCGGCCAAATTGTCAGTAGATGGGTTCAAACTGGCCGGTGGCAGAGCAATGTATGTGCCCATGGGTGTGTGTGCATGACTGCATGCAAGGAGTATGGCAGTCACGTTAGACAGTGCTTGGACTCCCTCCAACCCCTTCTCTTCTATGTCAAATACACCGGCAATGCTGTCTGCCCCACTGTTCACACGTTCCCCTTTCACAAGCAGAACAGAGTGAGATGGGACATACCTCAGGACTGTTCCTGCAGCTGGGAAACGTCCCGACTGAGCGAGACAGTCCACCAAATTCAGGAATGTCCTACCAGAAACGGGACAGTTGGCAGATGGTGCTGTTCTCGCCCACCTGTTCTTGCAGCTGTTACTACTTGAGCCGCTCGTGTCTAAAGCTTAGTAGCTCCTTGTCAGGATACGGGAAGGCTGGAGTCCTGTATGGTGAAGGACTAGTTACTAATCACTTCCTGGAAAGCCGAGCAATGAGTGAACACTTTAGGTCTCCCTCCTCCAGCCAGCTCTGACATTATATCAATAGCACCTACTTTTAATAATTAGGCCTCTACTTCCTCTAATCAGCCCCAACATCACATCTAATAAATAGGTAAACATTTCGGAAAAATAAGCAGTACTACTAGTTAAATCAAAGTGATCCATGTACAATATAAAAAAAATATATTATGAACACATGGGGCCTGATTTATTAAGGAACATAAACGGTGATTTCGTGCGTATAATCCGCAAAAATTACTCTGCGTGTGCCCAGAACTAGCTCATACGCCAAAAAGCGCAGCAATATTCAATTCATCTTCAAAGACGCTTACTATGGTATACAATTCCAGGGAGGTTTGTCTGTAGTTAACAGGCGCGGACTGGCGAATCTCAGCCTGGGGGGGCGCACAGGCGGCCGCATCACATGACATGCGATGCGGCCGCGTCATTGATGATGTTTTAGGAATGCAGCCGCAGGTAAATATTAAAGAAAACGTGCCCCCCGGTCCAGCCCGCCCCTGGTAGTTAATGTACAGTGAGGGTGTGCCAAACGCGAGCGCACGCAGCAAGATCTGATTCAAGTTCTGGGCATCTCAAAAGTAATTGATTCTCAGCCATATCACTTGCACCAGCTACAGGTCAGGTGTAAGTGCTGATTAGTGATGACGGCCGTATATACATGCTAGAACATGTGCTTGCATGGTAAAAATGTATCTTATGCACAGTAGACTTTAAGAACATCCCAATAAATGTACGTTATTGAAAAGAACTACTTTTTTAACATTTTAATATTTTGTCATTAATGAATATCTTATTAACATAGAACATTAATTGAATATTTTTTTTATTTTTCTGTGCATTTTTCTGGCTTTATAATGTTCCACATATGTATTGAATGTATCCTTCATTGTCCTGTCTTGTAGAGCAGCGTTGACCTAGACCCGAATTCATCACCACATGTATCTTCACATCTGCGTGCGTGTACCTGATTTATGTGCATTTTAAAACAAACGCACATTGCGCTCAGTATGTGTCCATTGATGAATCAGGCCCATCTTATTCAGATACATAGAAATACATATTGTTAATATTAATCACTCTGCTTTTGATACGTATGTCTCAGAGTGAGAGGGTTTCCTGATAACAAAGATTCTTACCTGGAAATATCAGTTCGGTGCCCCAAAAGAAATTTGAGTAAAGTAACAGGATGTGTAAATGGTTTTACCTGTTTTTACTGTGAAGATGTGGTGATCATTTGTAGCGTAGCACTGAAAGTGCTTTGCTTTCTCCCCACTGAAATGATTTTAGTTTTCGATCATGAGAATGTAAAATCCACCTTAGAAACTGCAGGTTTAAACGGCTGATTCCACAAATTCTGCAGACTGTGATTGAAACGTTATGGAAAAATTGGCTGACGCGTTTCTTTGCAAATTTGTGATTTCATCAGAGGCACATAAGCTATAGCCTGGATATCTCCGCTAGTTAACTCACAACTGACCAATCAGTCGTTAGTTCACTTAATTAGCAGCACATGTGTGAGTCAGTCTATAAACTACAACATGAAAACAATTTATAGACATAAAATGCTAAATAAAAGTATAAAAAAAAGATATATAAATATTTTAATAAGAAGACATTCGTTCATCCACTGATATATAGCCTTAATGGAGCAATAAACATCAGAATGACCGGTTTATTTGACATGTAAATGTAAGATATTTTTCAGAACATTACAATATTGCTTATCAATTTACAGCATATGTTAGACTGTGGGAAAGAAAACTTCTTGAGCAGAAAACTTTGTTCTATGCAAACAAACTTTATGGACTTAATACTAAGACGTCCGCCTAGTGGAAAGGATGAAGATTTGCCCTGTGCAAGGCCGCATCTCACACCGGTAGAATCCCCTGCCGCACACCGACACCACCTAACGATCTTAAACTCATCAAACTCGGGGATAGAGACCCCTATACAGATAGGTAACACAATTCCTGTGCAAACAATCTAGATTTAGAGAACAGACACAGCCCTCAGTGAAACCATAGAAGATTGCAGCGTGAACACGCACAGCGCTGGTCCGACCCGCGAACACAGCAACAACATCATAAGAAATTGTCAGATGAAACAGAAACAAATAACCAAATAAAAGAATAATTAACAAAAATGTAAATACCATTAAAACAATGTGTCTAGTACTATAAAATAATAATACATTATACCTTACAAGTATCACTCTATTAAAATTTGACAAATCAAAATATCATTAATATAGTATTATTATAATACCCCAAATAAAGATTCAACAACATTATTGAACTATCCCATAGGGAAATAGAGAAAAAAGTAAAATAAATATATCAATAGGATTATTATATACTATTGAGATCAACTGATTTCCTTCAGGCCCTCTAGAAATATGTTTTTCAGATTATATACAGAATGATCTGTATTACATCTATAAATAGAGTATATATTTATATATATATATATATATATATATATATATATATATATATATATATATATATCCTTCTCTCACTGCTGTGAGCCTCAAGTAGAGTTGGACGCAACTTACATCTAAAAAACTCAGGCGTAAATTGTAAATTGCGCCCAAAGACACAGTTGCCGAATATCAGACACTTGCAAAAATCGAAGTTTAAAACATTTACCCCAGGAATCTGTAATGTGTTGGAAGCCGGCCTGTTCGTTTAGTGCTGGTCAGCGGTTGTGTTCAGTGAAACAAAATATTATATTAAGTCATAATGTGAAAAAAAGTAAAACTACATTAAAAAATAATATATTTATTTGATTTGTTGTAAACGAGAGACTTTGTTGTGTTGTTTTTTCTTGATTGTCAGAACATCTGTCTATAATTGTGGTGTCATTATTGTGGCGCTATGACCATTGGAGATGTGAGTTGTGAGCTCTTTTCAAAGTATTGTGCCCCACGATGGGTTAATGAAAGCCATTACACTTTTAGGGGTATATTTACTAAACTGCGGGTTTGAAAAAGTGGAGATGTTGCCTATAGCAACCAATCAGATTCTAGCTGTCATTTTGTAGAATGTACTAAATAAATGAAAGCTAGAATCTGATTGGTTGCTATAGGCAACATCTCCACTTTTCCCAACCTGCCGTTTAGTAAATCTAGCACTTAACCTTTTGTTCAAAACATTCTAACTAAGGTCTGTTTATGTTTCCTAACACTGAAAACGGGATCTTTACTGATTTTCTTGTCACTCCGTGCTGTTCCGATCCATTCCTGCTTTTAACCCAACCCGTAAGAAAAGGATTCATAAGTTAATCACAATATGCTGCCATATTTCTGTAAAAGTTTGTCTCCCATCCAGAAAGGTCAATAAAATATAGCATTGTTTGAAGCAAATGTGCAAAAGTCTTTATGCGGCGTAGAAATGTCTATGAGTCCCTACAGTACAGGGAAGAACACCGCTAAAATGTATCCTCTGTACTCCTTTACGCTAATTCAATAATCGCACTCCACAAGACTAAATCTTGTTCTGCGCTGCTCTGAAAAATGTACAGCGCTATGGAATTTGCCGGCACTATATAAATAAATAATCATTTAAAATAAGAAAAATACTGCAATGTATAATTGTAAATGTAGTTTTCTGTCACAATCATCACACAAAGCTGTGATGTCACATCAAATTGCCCCCCCCCCCCCCATCCCCAGAAATAGATACACAGCCAAAAACTGTCACTGGAATGCAAAGGGTATTTATCTGGGCATTATATAAATAGACAAATGATACAGACACATTTGTTGTGCAAATATTAGGTTTGTTACATATATTATTTTTTTAAATATGAAATCATCCATTAAAGAGCCTTGTCTTGTGCTGTTTATTGAGAGAGTCTCATTAATCGGTGAGATTTCAAACAGATTTGTGCCGCATATAGATCTGATTCTGTGAGGTAGTAGGAACGTTATAAGTATATAGCCATTATTACCACCACTGTCCTGACCTCTGTCATTGTCCCTGATGATGCATCTAGCCCAGTAATAGTGTCTGCAGACGTCAGACACAAAGCTCTAGAGATGTACATATATATTGCTCTCTCTCCAACGACTCGCAAAAATACACACCTATGTTTCCTGATTCTGTTGTGCTAAAATACATTCTCTGTTTCCACTCAGTGCTAAAAGATCCACTGACGGTATAATGAGCGATGTGTAGAACAGGCTTAATGTGCAATCACAAATATATATGTACAAGGTTAAAGAAATCCAGCACAGCAGATAAGACCACGTTATAGGGGGGAGAGATTCGCTTTGTAAGTGTTAATGAAGAACAACGAAGAAAGCATTTTATGGCTTACGATTTGAGAGATGAAAAAGAGGTTAAATGTTTTGGCAAATCTTACAGGACCATGTTATTTAAATATGGTTCAATGGGCGGAAAATGTTTATTTGGGTTGGAAATTCCCTGATAAGTCGGGGCACATAGCATAAGAGCTTGATTCCTTTATCAATGGCTTGAGTTATACTAGGTGCAATTTATACGGGAAATTTTTAGGAACGTTTTGACCAAAGTGACAAGAACATTAAAATGTATGATACGGACATCAAGACAATAATACAGGAATAAATCCAATCCTAAGGTAATAAAGATAGCCCTGATGTCCCTACCCTCAAACTAATCAGTGTAGATCCTGAGCAGACTGGGCTCAGGGGTATAAGAAGGTGTAATATGGAACTGCAGGTTCAGCCTCCACTCATAACACGAGGGGGAGGTGGGTGTCACTCTAGGGGTCCATCAGAGAGAAGTCTGCCTGTCTCACCCGTGACACAAAATAACCATACATTTGATTAGGAGGAAAATAGTAACAAAACGGTGCATTTTTGGGTGGGTTTCCTCCGGGTGCTCCGGCTTACCCCAGGAGTCCAAAAACTGACTGGTGTTTGTGTGTTTGTGTGTTTGTGTGTGTGCGCGTGTGTATGTATGTGTGTGTGTGTGTGTGTATATGTGTGTGTGTGTGTGTGTGTGTGTGTATGTATGTGTGTGTGTGTACTTGCATTTCTATGCAAGTACACACACGCATTCCTATACTTGTGGGGTCATTGACTTGTTTAAACACCAACACTGTGAGGATCTCAGTCGTAGTGATGACAAAAAATGATGTCCCCACAAAGCTTCCCAGGGCTAATCAATGCAGGGTACCTTGCTGATATGCTTGGTGTAAAAATCTGGCATGTGTCCGTGAGTCACTTTTGTAGGATCAATAGTGTGCGTGTGTCCGATGTGGGGGGAGAGTATGT
This sequence comes from Mixophyes fleayi, assembly GCF_038048845.1. NCBI lineage: Eukaryota > Metazoa > Chordata > Amphibia > Anura > Limnodynastidae > Mixophyes > Mixophyes fleayi. The sequence goes on along the minus strand of NC_134404.1, from coordinate 338,430,881 downwards.
GTGTGCTCAGCACCGCTAGAGGTGATGTGTAACCAGGCACATGCAGTCTGCCGAGGCTTGTTTTCAAGAAAATACCTGTGGCGACACATGAAGAGATGTTAGCCGAAGGGTCAATAAGCCACACCTGGCAAAAACAAAGTCCAGTCACTTTGTGCCTTTGCTCAGCCTGTTCCACTGACATCAGTGGTGGCTTTTGGAAGCTCTTGAGCAACATGACCCAGGATGAAGTCTTACTCACAATCAAAATTGACCGATGTATCATGCAGATAGGACAGCATCTCTACAATCGGTTCGGTTCAGATGTTGGCAGGCACGAGTACATCCGTCAGATGTTAAAAAAATGGGCAGGCTGATGCTACAGGCCAGAAGAGCTACCCCTTTAGAAAGGATGGAAGACTTTACCACCCCATCAAACTTTCTGTACGTAGTAGACGCTGTGAAGCTAGTAGCTGGTTATGACGAGGAGACAGGTACATTTAAGACACCCTCGCTGGCACTCTAGGTTAAGTTAGCGAGCATTTTGGAGTGCCGAGCCATGATGGAGGGCTGCACTACTGCGGTTGAAAACGCACGCAACTTCAGGAAGATCTATGTGGCAAGATGGTACGAGTTGATCTCATTGGCTGCCTTGAAAACTCTTAAGGAGTCCAAGTGGAACATGCGTCTGCTCTTATCTTTCACAAAAGGTGTGAAGAAGATGCACTTGTACCTCAATGAGAGGCAGTAAGCCTACCGCAGTAGTCTATCCACTGAATCTACGCTTAACAACTGGGCACTGCTTTGGATCTCCACGCAGATGTGGCCCTAAAGATTTTCAAGGTTGAGAGGAAGCTCTGCAGGCACTTCACGTGAATTGAAATCCGTGAAAAACGAGGGAGAAAAGTCCCCATCCTGCTGACACCAGCCATGCATGGCACAATGGAACTTCTCGCAGAGAAGTGTGAAGATTGTGGAGTGGCTGCCCAAAAATGTCTACATGTTCGTCAGACCAGCTGCCTTGTCTCACTTCAGAGGCTCCAAATGCATTCCCCTGTTTGCCTGAGAGTGTAGGGCCAAACATCCCCACACGCTGTCTTCCACAAAGCTTCGAAAGTACGTTGCCACTCTCTCAAAGGTACTCAACCTAAGTGACACAGAATTGGATGAGTCGACGGACTTCCTTAGGCATAACATCAGGGTTCACCAGCAGTATTAGCGCCTCCCAGAAGATACCCTCCAACTCGCCAATATCAGCAAACTGTTAATGTCTCTTGAGAGTGGCAGACTGGCTGAATTCAAAGGCAAGAATTTGGACGAGGCGCTCATTGATCCGATTGGTCGGTTGGAAATTTTGCGTCTGATGCTTTTGATGTTTACCTCGGTCATTTACATATATGTTTCTTTTCACAACCGGTCCAGCTACAGAGTGACATGTCGGATGATGAGCAATCCCCCGTGACAGAGGGACAAGTGGTCAAGAGTTCGATCGACATTTCCACTTCAGAAGAGAAGCGGTGTAGGGACCGGGCAACACGGGACGAGTGCCAAGTCGTAAAGGGCCGTTCAACTTCCTTTCAGGTTGTAAAGAAGTGTGGAGAAAAACCTGGGACATAGAGGAGGTCCAGGCTGTGGAGAAGCACATGATGACGTTTATCCAAACATGCCGGGTGCCCGGCAAGGGGGACTGTGTCTTTGAAAAAGTCTGAGTGGCTCAGACGAAACGCGTCAGGCTTTGGGAATACACTAAACCACACCCTATCCAGGCCAGGGATCACCTATACCTATATCCGATAAAGCAGAAAAGATTATTATAGCACCGTTGTGTATCAGTGCTGATTGTGACACAAGAGGAACAGCGTATATATGTTAGGAACCCCTCCAGCCGGCACAACACAACCCGGAGTCTACTCTGTCAATCAGGTGTTCACTGGAGCCCCTGATGGAGGGGACAGACTGGGCTGCAGACTAACAAAGGGTCGTGAAGTGTGTACCGGCTGGGGAGAACCCAGGCCAGCGGAGTGAGGTCCACGCAGAGGTCAAGGGCTGGCAGCAGGTTGCAGTTCCAGTAAACATGCCGGGGTCAAGGGTCACAGGCAAAACAGGAGAAAGGGTAAACAGGCCAGAGGTCAGGGTCACGGGATACACAAACGAAGTCCAAATCCAAGCCAAGGGTCTTAGAAGTTCAATAGACAGGAACAGGAACAAGCAGGTCAGCAGACTGGGTAGCAGAAGCTATAACCGGCCATGAGGCAGCAGACCTCAGTGCCTTAAATACCAATACAGACCAATCAGTAGTTGGATACACTGCTGCAGGCTAATTACTCATACAGAGCAGGGCCAATCAGGGCTTGTCCCTGAAATACACAGATGCAGGCTAATGCCTGTAATATCAGCCCACTAATTAAATCAGCCCACAGGCTGCCTGTCATGCGCATGCGCCCGCCTACCGCCGGGACGCAGCGCTATTGTAGAGGCGTCCGGCCGTTGCCTTGGTGACGGCCGGGCAGGAAGAGGAAATGACGTCCCGGTCGTCAAGGTGACGGCCGAGACGCCAGGGAGAGCCAGAAGCGAGCCGCGGCGGCTGTGAGTACCGCCGCGGCTCGTAACAATATATAAGCTGATCAGAGGAGACCAGGGCAGCACGGTTTCCATTTAGTGCTGATCGCGGCATAAAACAAAATAATACCTGAAGTTTATTAAGAAACTCTGACAAAGAAGCGGCTCATTTAACATCTTCACCACCCTACGGCTGTTTCCAGTATCCAGATGAAGGCGTTTTTTTTTACCGCTACCAAGGAGTATGTACTAATTATCCTCCAAAGTCACTATAGCTTTATATACTTTTAAGACATGCTCATAATTGAAGTGTATCTATCACTCAACATCAGCTTTAAATCGGAATTTCAAAGTATTTTATTGAAACTATTTTTATACCATTTACCTGGTGAAGCTGGAATCATTATTGTATATGACACAATGGATTTTGAGTGTGGATAATACATTGTGCTTTTTATAGCAGTTTCACAAGCTTGCAGACATATATATCCTATTATTTAATAGAATTGCATAAGTTTTCCTTTCAGACACGCTGTGAGTAGGTGTATACACATACAACCTCCACGTGATTGTCTTCACATGATTTGATGTTGCATGTTATCGTAGTATTGAATAGTCAATGGGGTTTTTAAAATGTTATTAGCATTAGAACTAGTGTGACCCTGGTTACGGTCATGTGATGGGGGCTGTTGTAATTGGTCGAATGCTACTTTGGATATTTTACTCTCTGAATTCTGCATGACTCAGCGCCAAGTTGCGGAATTTTGTCAATCTATATAAATTTCAGTTCCGAATGGGCTGATTCGCTCATCTCTATTCATTAATGTTTTCAGATAGTACCAGAAAGTAAGTAAATAAATAAATAAATTGTGAAATTCACTTTAAAGAAATATTTTTTAGAAAGAGAAGGTGTGTTTTTGGCAGGAATGTTTACAGTCTGTCAACAGCAAGAGTTGCTTAGAAAAATAAAGATTAGAATTAGTATAGTAAACAAATAAAACAGGGTCTGACTATGCACATACTGAGAGACGTACATCTGTTTTTGTTCCATAAAATTAGCTTTTTACTTACACACATGTCCCTATGCAGATTTGATCGCCTCTTACTCATCAGATTCCGTACACCTGGAACGAGGGAGAGAGCGGCGGGTGAGCATAGGTTGAGGACAGTTAGGACATGCATGTAATTGAAGTAGACCTGGCAGCATGCATACATATACCTCTCAGGTGGTGTATCTCTCTCGGGTGCTGGAGGGAGGTACAATGAGGTGTAATGATAATCATCAGCACTAGCCAGGCGCGTCTGATAGGCTGATTACATCTTGACCCCTCCCACTGATAATACATAATTCCTTAATGTTACATTATGTGAAGTTGCGGCCTCTTAATCACATTACTTAATTGATATTTACATTTATATTTGGACTGCATCAGAAATAGATTTTCATTTCATTGTTAAAGGGAAAACAACAGATGTCTGTATTTAATGAAATTTTGCATGGTAAACGAAGCTTTCACATTTATGAATAACACTGTCCAGATAATACTCTCTCTTGTGTACATGACACTTCATTACATTATTATATTGTATACAAATAGGGTAACTTTTGCATTTATTACTAATAGTGTCAAGTTATCTCTATGCTATCTCTACGCTATCACTATGCTATCACTATCATCATCATCATCACCATTTATTTATATAGCGCCACTGATTCCGCAGCGCTGTACAGAGAACTCACTCACATCAGTTCCTGCCCCATTGGAGCTTACAGTCTAAATTCCCTAACATACACACACACACACACAGACAGAGAGAGAGAGACACTAGGGTCAATTTTTAATTGCAGTCAATTAACCTACCAGTATGTTTTTGGAGTGTGGGAGGAAACCAGAGCACCCGGAGGAAACCCACGCAAACACGGGGAGAACATACAAACGCCACACAGATAAGGCCATGGTTCGGGAATTGAACTCATGACCCCAGTGCTGTGAGGCAGAAGTGCTAACCACTGAGCCACCGTGCTATTGTTGTGCGTAAGTAAACACACCTGTTGCTCCTTATGCATATATTGGTGTTGTAGAGCTGGAAGTATTGTGAGATGCACCTAGCAGAGCATAGTAAATGTAAATTTTCATGTGTGCGTCTTTTCCTGCTTATGTCCGGGCTACAAACGTATCCAAATTTACCTGAGCTCCATTGTGTTTACCTGTAGTTTTAAGAGGAAAGAAAATGAATCATTGAATGATAAATATGTATTTAAAAAACAATTAAATGTGTTACTATTTACAAAAGGCTGTGATAATGATGTTTGTAAATGATCAGATGAAAAGAAAATATGAAGCAGGATTATAGGTGCTCATGTTACATTTGGCTCCACCAAGAAATGTATTCTGAATTTTGTGCGGAATATCCAAAATACAACCCGGTCCCAAATGATTACTCAGAGTCCTGTGTTTAGGCTATGCATAGGCTCCCCAATGTCTTCAGCACACCCACCTCTGCTTCTTTGCTCCTGCTCTCTGCGTGCTGTCCAGCAATGTGGTTCAGTGATGGAGTCCAGCGATGTTATCCAGCGATGTTGTCCAGCGATGTTGTCCAGCGATGTTGTCCAGCGATTCTGTCCAGCAATGTTGTCCTGCGATGTTGTGCAGCAATGTTGTCCAGCGATGTTGTCCAGCGATGTGGCCCAGAGTTGGAGTCCAGCAATGTTGTCCAGCAATGTTGTCCTGCGATGTTGTGCAGCGATGTTGTCCAGCGATGTGGCCCAGAGTTGGAGTCCAGCGATGTTGGCAAGCGATGTTGTCCAGCGATGTGGTCCAGCGGTGTGGTCCAGCGATGTGGTCCAGCGTTGGAGTCCAGCGATGTTGTCCAGCGATGTGGTCCAGCGGTGTGGTCCAGCGATGTGGTCCAGCGTTGGAGTCCAGCAATGTTGTCCAGCGATGTGGTCAGCGATGTTGTCCAGCGAAGTTGTCCAGCGATGTTGCCCAGCGATGTCTTCTCATTCCTATCAAACCTAAGTAAGTAACATTTTGAGACTGTGTTGTACCTATAATATTCCTCCCTTCTGAGGATGTGCCGTTACACTCCATATAGGGCATCGGCCCTGCACCTGCTTAGAATAGCCCACGGCAACCAGGACACTTGGCAGAGGGGTGTGCAATTATTATTATACAGACCAGGGTGACAAGTACACAGCTAGCCAAGAAAATCTCATGCTAACTTTAACCACGCACCGTTTAATTAGGGCATAGAGCAACTTAATAAATGTTAATTAATTAGTATATTTGCATATTCAACAATACTCTGTGAAAAGTACAATCAGCGAGAAATGCTCTCGACAGCCCTGAACTTTCTAAAAATAACATTCAGTGTGGGGATGGAACATTAAGTCGCTCGTTTAATTTAATCACTATACATGTAGGATTTCAAGGGACAGGTAACGCTCATTCTCTACAACTTTGTACTAAAATTACTGGTAGCTTAGAGCTCCAATGGCCATTTTCAAAGGACAATGGGACAAACCAAATCATATTTATAAAAAAAAAAAGGTGTACATGATGATGACAGCCTGTGGGGTTTCCAAGAGCAACAAATCAAATTCTAGATATGATTTTTGTAGCGCAGATTTGAACCTGATTTCTGGGAGCAACAAGCCAGTTTTCCCCTTTTATGTGCCTGAATGAATTATAAGATTGGGTTTGTCTTATAACTGACTTCCATTTACCATGTGATTTTTATGTGTTTTAGTATCACTTTACTGATTTAAATGCCACAGTTCCATAGCTGCCAACCGTAGCGAGTTAGGCAGGACAGTCCCGAATATGTTTACAGTATATATGTTCCTCAGAACATTGCGGCCAATTGAATTCCCCCCTTTGTGTTGTCATTGTGGTATGTTCCATGCTGCATTTTCATGTGTTATTACACATTTTTCCACTCTATAGCTGAATAAAATGCATTTTTCAAAACATTTTTCAAATACAGTACAATAAAAGTTCCATTGTATAGGTTAGATGAAAAAATACGGGCTCGTTCGACTTTGTTTTACAATACCTCACCCATCGCATCTTCATTCCAAATGTTTGTTGTATAACTGGCTCAGCTATTTTTGGTGTTGATCTGTCTATATCTATATATTTTTCTAATTTTTTTGTTCTACTTGTTAGAAATAATAGGGTTCATTACTAACATTGCATTTTTGCGCAAAATTTGTACTGGATCTCAGCGACCAATCAGATACTTGCTTACATTTTCTAACTCTCACTGCACAAATAAAAGCTAGTTTCTGATTGGATGCTGTGGTTCAGTGCACATCGATGTTAGTACTTGAGCCCTGACCCACTTTATGATCGCAGTCGTTCCCAGCACATGTGTTACCTGCTAAAAATGACGTCTTACATTTAACTGTTCAAAATGTAATGGAAAAATATCAGCATAATACAAACTAAGCTGATTTTAAAAAAAAAAGTAAATGTAACATTGTAGAAAAAATATAATCAAAACATAAGGTAAAAGAGAGGGGGGAATACAATGTACAAAATTGAATAGAGTCACTTTGCTGCAGAAGCCACTCATGATGATTACATCACTATAGACTGGGCATGACCAAACTGTGGCTCTAAAGGAAACTACAAGTCCCAGTATACTCTGCCAGCTAAAGATTGGCTATCAGCCAGCAAAGCATGCTGGGGCTTGTAGTTTCACAACACCTGGAGGGCCACAGGCTAGGCAGGCCTGCTATAGACCCACCGTGATGCACTTTATGTATGAAAACTGCAGTAGGAACATTCATTTAGTAGTAACAATAGATTCCTATAATTGTTTAAATGTATCTGGCACCTTAGGAAAACAAATGGGATAATTCTCTATCATTGCATCTAGTGGTCCAAGCCAACCAATCAGATCCTTGTTTTTATTGTCTAACTTGCACTACACCAATGAAAGCTAATTGTTGGTTGGTTGCTATGGTGTAGTGGAGGTTTTGCACCTAAATGTTAGTAGAAGTGAACTTTCATAAACTGAACAAACTTTCAGGTCTATCTACTAAAGTAAATATGCAATAAAGGCCTACTCTCCCGGGACATCAGGGAGACTCCCAAATTTCGGGGAGAGCCCTCTTACCAGATCCAGCCTCTCTTTTCTGTGAATTGAGCGGGGCCTTGAGGAAGCAGTTGGGGTCAATGCACAAGGACGCGATTTCTGTCATTACACAGCAGAGGGGGGTCTCCAAAAAGTTGGTAAGTATGTGGATAATATCAATGATCCTGACCACGCCATCATCCAAAAATAATATGAAAATCACTAACCCTTTGCAAAAATGCATCTTAGCAATGATATTTCAATAAACTAAATACACTGAGAATTACATTTAACACACATTTGTTTTTTAAACCCACTATATTTTAACATATACAGCAATTATGGCAAATTTTATACTGATTCTTCTATACTTGTATTTATTATTGACAAATTATACCCATAAGAAGCTATACAAATACCTATTGTCACCTATTAACACATATATGTATCATATATAACAAGGTTATATTTTTACTGTAATGTCTCTTGAATAGAGAAATGACACAGAGGCGACACAGAGTTTCAAACACAGAGATTCCTAAATCTGTATGTGGTAAAAGAGGAATAAACCTTGGTAGGAACTGAGTCAGTGATGTAATATAGCTGATGTGACAGCATTGCAATCACTAACGCCCAACAACATAACCAAGGTCCTTGTCACATGACTAGTGATTCAACCAATCACAACACAGACCATTGTAACACTAGTCACTGCATTGTCAGTTGTGTAACAATAACCTGCATTACTGGATGTTGGTGAGTAAGCTCAGGATTGTGAAGGAAGATTCCAAATGCAAAATATTTAGTAGAATGGCAGCTATTACAAGGGAAAATGCAGTATATTTTTTGACATATGTTTATCATACAGATAATATACACAGAAATATGATACATATGAATCCTGCCCTAGGATAACCTACAAAGTACATTGTAAAATAAATGTATTGTTTGAATGAAAGGGGTCCGCCAGCACCACCTGGTGGTCATAAGGGATTCTGCAGTTTGTTTCTTTTTTTAAACTTGATTTTTTTTTGGGGGGGGGGGGGGAATATAATTTTTTTTGGGCAGTATTTCTAGAACACATACCCTTAAAAGATACTTCCACTTTGGTGACTTATCTAGCACTTACCTCAACCTTAGCATCTTCGCAGCTAGCCCTGGTTACATGTGACAAACCCAACATTATTGGGTTTGAACTAAGCATTGTGAATATAGCATATTTGCTATGCTCAATTAAAACTTTGATGATGCTGCAGTGGAGGCTGACTGAAGATAGAAGACTACATACACCCTGCCCCCTAAACATGGATATGCTGCATTAAAAGTAAGTGCTAGATATGGTCTATGAGATAGTGCAGTGTTGGCTAACCTGTGACACTCCAGGTGTTGTGAAACTACAAGTCCCAGCATACCCTTCCAGCAATAAGCTGCTATATATAGGCAAAGCATGCTTGGACTTGTAGTTTCACAACACCTTGAGTGTCACAGGTTAGCCAACACTGAGTGTATCTAAGATGTGAATGAGGTCTCTGTACAGTGTTGCGGAATCAGTGGCGCTATATAAATAAATGGGGATGATGATGATTGTACATAAAATAACAGTTATTTGACCTCTAAAAAAATCCACCAATCCATGCGGTTTTTGCATAATTGTGTCTCAATTTATATAAAGAAAAAACTGACAAAATACTGACAAAAAATTTCCATGAACCAGAAGTTGAAAATTGAATATAGAGCCACCTACTCCTCTGTGTAGCAGTCTGAAGGTTGGGAAGTCATGAGGAGACAAATGGTTTGACAACTTTCGAGTTGTTATGAATTTCAAACTTTTGCAAATTGGCAAATCAGTTTTGGAAGAAAGAAATATAAAATAACGTCTATTTAAAAAGTAAAAAAATAACAAATTGACAATTATAACTAGAGATGGGCGGGTCCGGTTCTCCGAGAACCGAACCCACCCGAACTTTGGGTATCCGAGTACCGAGCTGAGCAGCTCGGTACTCTCCCGCCCATTCCGAATCCAAATCGAGGCCGAACGTCATTGTGACGTCGTCGGATCTCGGGGCTCGGTTCTCGCGATACTTCAACTTTATAAATACACGCCTCCACAGCAATCCATCGCCATTTGACAGAGGGAGAGAGCAGGGTGTAGTCATAGGCTAATTAGAGCAGGGACAGAGAATACAATATTGTTCTTGCAATTGCTCTAACCAAAATCGCTAGTGCAGAGAGGAGGATAGAGGTTTATTATTTTTTCTTCATATTTGGCACTCCCCAGCGCTTTTGGGGTGTCCCCCATAATTGTGCATTAATATTTCTGGCTGTCAAAAGTCATATCTGTCAGCAGTATCTACTAAATAATTTTTTAGCACTCCTCAGTGCTTTTGGGGTGTCCTCCCTAATTGTGCATTAATATTTCTGGCTGTCAAAAGTCATATCTGTCAGCAGTATCTACTAAATAATTTTTAGCACTCCTCAGTGCTTTTGGGGTGTCCTCCCTAATTGTGCATTAATATTTCTGGCTGTCAAAAGTCATATCTGTCAGCAGTATCTACTAAATAATTTTTAGCACTCGTCAGTGCTTTTGGGGTGTCCTCCCTAATTGTGCATTAATATTTCTGGCTGTCAAAAGTCATATCTGTCAGCAGTATCTACTAAATAATTTTTAGCACTCCTCAGTGCTTTTGGGGTGTCCTCCCTAATTGTGCATTAATATTTCTGGCTGTCAAAAGTCATATCTGTCAGCAGTATCTACTAAATAATTTTTAGCACTCCTCAGTGCTTTTGGGGTGTCCTCCCTAATTGTGCATTAATATTTCTGGCTGTCAAAAGTCATATCTGTCAGCAGTATCTACTAAATAATTTTTAGCACTCCTCAGTGCTTTTGGGGTGTCCTCCCTAATTGTGCATTAATATTTCTGGCTGTCAAAAGTCATATCTGTCAGCAGTATCTACTAAATAATTTTTAGCACTCCTCAGTGCTTTTGGGGTGTCCTCCCTAATTGTGCATTAATATTTCTGGCTGTCAAAAGTCATAACTGTCAGCAGTATCTACTAAATAATTTTTAGCACTCCCCAGTGGTTTGCGCTCAGAATGGATTAAAAGCAGTCCACATATGATCTGAATGAGCAACCAGGTTCTGTCACCAGTCCTGATGTTAGTGTTCCCAGTACGTCATCTGGCCAAGGCGATGTCAAACAACAGAGTGTTTTCAAATTAGTGCAAAAAACAAAAACCCAAAAAATTTTTACTGTATTGAAGCGAAAAAGAAGTGTAACTGAGCAAAAGTTAAGTGACGATAAAAAAAAAATTGCAAGCATGCCATTCTACACACGCAGTGGCAAAGAGAGAATGAGGCCTTCACCTTTGGCTATTAGTGGCAGATCCCAAAAAGTTACCCAGCCTACAATTGGTGCACAACTACTGTTACGCGTCAAAGCCGAGCTGCAAGATAACAGTGAGGCATTACAGGAGAATATTTGCTCTGATTCACAAATGACAACAATCCCTGTGGAGAGTCCATCCAACAGTGGGATGTCTAATCGTGAGCATTCTGCTGATGTGTGCCTTAATAGCCCGAGTGTAGCCGGTGATACCCAAATTGAGGATGCCACTTTGGAATTAGAAGAGGATGAGGGGGAGATTTGTGTAGGCGATGAGGGCGCTAATGAGGATGTTGATGAGGATGAGGTTGTTTGTGTAAGTCCTGCACCAGTGGCAGCAGTTCTGGCACGTGACAAGAAAAAGGCCATTGTCATGCCTGGGCATAAAACAAAAAAATCCACTTCTTATGTGTGGAATTATTTCTACCCAAATCCAGACAACAATTGTATAGCCATTTGTAGTGTATGTGAAGCCACAGTCAGTCGAGGGAGGGACCTTAACCATCTTGGAACCTCGTCTATGTTACGCCATTTAACGAGAGTTCATGGCAAAGTGTTGGGAAAAGCTGAAAGTTCTTCCCAAAAGAATACAAGCACTCCCTCATCAGCTAAGACCCTCCGCTCACCGACATACCGACGGCTACAAAATACACCCACCACACCATCCTCATCAATATCCTCAGTAGTGCTCGGAGTTAGCCCGGCATCCCACTTAAGGCTGGATGACTTCGGCACTATTATTGATTCCTCTGAAGAAAGCGTTAGTCCTGCTGCTGCTGTTGCTGCTGCTGGGGGTGAATCGTCATCCCAGAGGCAGGTTAATAAAATAAGCAGTCCTACATTTCAGCAATTAACTGTGAAACAATCATTTGCGAGGGGAAGCAAATATGACAGCAGTCACCCAGTCGCCAAGCGAATCACAGACGCCATGGCTGCAATGTTAGTGTTAGATCTGCGTCCAATCTCCACAATAAACGCAGCTGGTTTTTCACAGTTAATTGAGGTTTTGTGTCCGCGTTACAGAATTCCATCGCGACACCATTTCTCCCGTAAAGCTATTCCACAACTATACCAAAAAGTGTATAAAAATGTAGAGATTGCGCTGAAAAATGCCATTCTGCCCACTGTTCACTTAACCACAGATATGTGGACAAGTGGAAGTGGCCAAACCAAAGACTATATGACTGTGACAGCCCACTGGGTTGGTCATTCACCTTCACCAGCAGGAACAGCAGCAGCATGTACACCACTACGTAACATTTGTCACAGGCAGGCCACTCTTTGTATCACCGGCTTCACTAACAGGCATACGGCTGACAATTTGTTACGCAAACTGAGAGATGTGATTGATGCATGGCTTATACCACTCGGACTCTCCCCAGGGTATGTCATTTCAGATAACGCCAACAATATAGTGCGAGCATTACAGCTGGGTGATTTCCAACATATTCCCTGTTTTGCTCACATCATCAACTTGGTGGTGCAGAGCTTCCTACAAAATAACCGTGAGGTGCAGGAAATGCTTTCGGTGGCCCGTAAAATTTCAGGCCATTTCAGGCATTCAGCCACAGCATGTAGGAGATTACAGCAACTCCAAGAGCAGTTTAACTTGCCCTGCCACCAACTTAAGCAAGAGGTGGTAACTCGGTGGAATTCCACCCTGTACATGCTTCAGAGGATGGAGGAACAGCGCAAAGCCATCCAAGCATATTGCACAAGTCATGACATTGGGAAAGGAGGGGGGATGTATTTCACTCTTGCACAGTGGGGAATCCTTTCAGTGCTGTGCAAGGTGCTGAAACCATTTGAAGTTGTGACATGTGAGGCCAGTGCAGACTCTGCTAGTTTGAGCCAAGTCATTCCTTTAATTAGACTATTGGAAAAGCAGCTTGAGAAAATGAAGGAGGAGCTGAAAGCAAGCAATTCAGCAGAGTATGTTGGCCTTGTCGATCAAGTACTTAATTCGCTTCACAATGATCCTCGAGTTATTAAGATCTTGAACTCGGATCAGTACGTTTTGGCCACTGTGCTTGATCCAAGGTTTAAAACCTACATTGAGTCTTTACTTGTAAATGAGCGAGATGTGAACTTTTGCAAGGAGCTATTGCTCAGCAAGTTGGCCGCTGAACTGGGCCTCGGCTTGACGACGTGTCCTCCTTCACTTTCTCAAGCTGTTGCTCGTAAAAAATTAAATTTCCAAAAAAGAAGCAGGGAAGAAGCAGGGGGCAGACCAGAACAATTTAACATCTGGGCTGGTTTGAAGGATTTTTCAAAAAAATGTGTCACTTTGCCCATAACTCCATCCAATATGAGTATAAACATGCAAAGGATGGTGGAGGATTACTTTCAAGAGGTAGTTGATATGGAAATGTCAGACAGTCCCTTTCCTTACTGGGAAGAAAAGCAGGCCATTTGGAAACCCATGTACAAACTTGCTTTGCAATACCTAAGCTGCCCACCCTCCAGTGTGTACTCTGAACGAGTGTTCAGCACAGCAGGGAACTTAGTCAGTGATCGCCGTAGAAGGTTACTTCCCAATAATGTGGAGAAAATGATGTTTATAAAAATGAACTACATCTTCCACGAGGAAGGCCTTCACCATCCAAGACATCCAAGCACTGACTGTTCTCTAATGGCGGATTCAAGCAGCGATGAATTGATAGTCTGTGATGATGACGTACACACTGATGAGGGTGAGGATTAAGCTGAAGATGATGCCGATAACATCTTTTTAAAACTTTCTATGTAAGTGTAGGGTGCAATCTACCCCCAAAGAGGAAAGGGACTTGTGGCATTTCCATATCACATACCATCTTGAAAGGCTGCTGTTAGGGCAATTTATCCTTAAGGGTAGGGTGTCATAGACAGAGTGACCCTAAACTGGCTTTGTCCATTTTTCATAATATTGTACAGTCTATAATGGCTGAATTTTTGGGTATTTTATACAAGTGGAGGGGGGCCTAGAGAGACAGAAACCAAACTGGCTTTCTCCATGTCAATTAATATTGTACAGTTTATAATGGCTGAATTTTTTGGTATTTTATACAAGTGGAGGAGGGCCTTGAGAGACAGAAACCAAACTGGCTTTTTCCATTTCTTTACATATTTAACTATAAGTGTAGGGTGTAATATACATCCAAAGACGATGGCTGCATTGCCAATATGCATAGATGGAGAGGAAGACAATCTGTTTTGTGTGTAGAATAGGCCTACCAACGAAGAATTAAACTGTTTTTTTGGATGATTTATTACCTCAACAATTAGATTACTTGTCTCTAAAACAGTTGGAGCACTAAATTGGGTTAATTTAGGCCCAAAAACATGGATTTTCCAAAAAAATAGCAAAACAAAACCAACCAAAACCAAAACCAAAACCAAAACACGCAATGGCGGTTTTGCAAAACCAAAACCAAAACCAAAACACGACGGTAATCCAGATCCAAAACCGAATCCAAAACCAAAACACGGGGGTCAGTGACCATCTCTAATTATAACCATAAATTTTTTTATTTTTTTTTAAAGGCTTCTTTTGTTTGAACCACTGATCAAAGATTAGTAAATGGATGCACATTTTATTTATTCCTTGAGAGATAAAAGCCATCTTTGTATAACTGGCAAACTGCATCGCGCCTACGTCACTCGTCTTTCAATAGACACAATAAAGTTAAATGACTCTTTTGTTGTGTAACATATTGCCTGATAAAGAGTCGGGGGTCACAATTTATGTCATGTGACATTACTTTGATCATATTAATGCATAAAGTCTAAAAGGAATATCACTCAGTTTTTTATATGTCAAATTTCAGTCTACTTTCATCTGTAGCGCGGGAAGACCTCTAAGTGGGGAATTAAAATCAAATGTTTGTCTCCGCTCATTTCTGGGTAACCCGGAACTATGTGGGGTGCCAGGTAAACCCTGTGATGTCACATCGCCGCGGAGTGCGTTCCGAAGGCACATAACAGCGAATTGAATTTCCCCTAAGGCTGCATAAAGAAGCTTCACCATCAGGTGCCTGACCACTAGGGGGAGCTATGCCCTGCTATTAATAGGGACTGAAGGTGATGAGCCACCATCAAACTGTTGGACAACGGGAGGTGAAAGATTTATAAAAAGTAAAAAAAAGTCCATGCACATCTTAGAGGCTAAATACTGAAATTGATAACTTAGGCATACACAATGACAGACATTCTGGACCTGATTCAGCATGGTGGCTAAGTGGTTAGCACTTCTGCCTTACAGGACTGGGGTCATGAGTTCAATTCCTGACCATGGCCTTATCTGTGAGGAGTTTGTATGTTCTCCCCATGTTTGCGTGGGTTTCCTCCTGGTGCTCCGGTTTCCTCCCCCACTCCAAAACCATACCGGCAGGATAATTGTCTGCTTTCAAATTGGCTCTCTGTCTGTGTGTGTCTGTGTGTGTGTTAGGGAAGTTAGACTGTAAGCTCCAATGGGGCAGGGACTGATGTGATTTAGTTCTCTGTACAGCGCTGTCGAGTTAGTGGCGCTATATAAATAAATGGTAATAATAATTCATTAAGCAGAGCAAAGCAAAAAAAGGAGTACATTTGATCCTACACAAAACCATGTTACAATACAAGAGGTGCAAATTAGTTTATTATTTTGCACATAAGATAAATACTGGCTGTTTTTTCATGTAGCACACAAATACTTGATAGCTTTATTTTTGCGCTGAAATGTAAAGTTGATCTAGAACATGCCCTACCCCAACTATAAATCCCCACTTTTTAAATTTACCTCCCCCTCCAATGCAACATGGTTTTGCCAAGGTACAAAGTTACTCATTTTTTTTGCCTCACTTTCCTTAATGAATCAGACCCTCTGTGTGTCTCTTCATAAATAGGGGGCCAGTTTTGTGCAGTTTTCACACATTATTTGCTCATCGTTTATAACATTGTTTTTCTTAAAACTAGTGCAGAGAACTGTGTCCTGCAAACTCAGCTCTTTAAGTAATTTTGAACTCAGACAGAGAGCGATTATTTACCAACTCAATGTAATGTTGATTTTAGAACAGACAGAGATATTATAAGTATTTGTATATTCTTAAGTATACTTTGTAATGTTTGTCGTAGAAGCTATATATGGATTTAATGTCTTACGTTGCAAACATAGCTTATTATTTACAATAATACTGTCATCTACTGCCTGCATCAGTAGTAACTTTAATGCCAGGAAAAGGTTAATGTAAGGATGGCATTGTGCAGACCTTCTCTACATACTTATTATTGATTTTTATTGTGATGTTAATTATTAGACAGCTTCCCTTTACAATGTTACAATTCGTTCTTATTAATCACAAATTGGCACATATATACTCAGGTTTTGCTGTAAACAATAGTCACTCCATATATCATGCAATACCTGGATTTAGGATTCTGAGGAGCCAGTTGCTGGTGTTGGATTTGATAAAATATATGTGTGCACATGTGTGGGTCACTGCGGTGCCTTCCAACTCCAGCGAGGTGAGTATGACCCCAACCCGAAGCTTGGGGAAATTAAACCCATTGCAACACACCTGGTAAGGGGAATTTCGGGCCCCATTACAGCAACTTCTTAGGGCCCCTTCCATAGCTGCCTTAAGGAGCATGGATACACCATTACGGTGGCTCCTCACACTACACAGACAGGCCAGGGCCCTGGTACTTTATACCCATGGCCGCTCTCCACGCCTATGGGTAGGATGACCAGCATAAGGCTAGGAGCTAAAACATTATCTACTTAACCTACTCTTTCCTATAGGGAATTTATTTGTCCAGCCCCAGATGGTTCCTGGACTAAATCCCAAAAGATCAATAGTATATCACATCAAATGGCTCCAGGAAGACACACACCATGTCAGAGGGATAATTTTGTGATACCCTGGCCCCACACCATTTCAAGTGGGTCAGGGAAGAGCCGGATTTGTGAAAGAGCCATAGATTTGTGAGAGAGACCTAGGCCTAGAGAGGCAGGTGTGCTGTGGTTGCAGGCTGCTGCTCTTTATTACTGTTTTCTTTAGCAGTTTTTAACTTTTAAGCCCTTTTTTATTTTATGTTTGACTTATTTTAAATGTGTCTGTAATGTTATGAGATAGCAGTTGTGTTCGGATTATTATACCCATAAGTGTGAGGGATCTGGGATTAGATCTACGAGTATTAGACTGGTTACCTTGTGATTTCTGGTTATCTTGGGATATTTAGTTATTAATTTATATATTACAAATTGATAAGAGGTTTCCATAGCAACCACCCACTTTCCCCAATCTTATTGCTGAATGCCATTGTATTGGGTTTAAATTTTATGCTGAATGTCGCTGCTTAACACAGGGCTGCGATGTACTAAACTGTGGACTTGCTATTTTATATATTTAAAGGTGATGTCCACTTTTAGAAAACCACCCATTTTTTAAGTCCTCTCCCCCCCCCCCCCTCCTCCCTTGTTGCTTCGTGCTAGGACTGGCCTCCACTGTTTATGTCAGACACTATAGCCCACACTGCTCATCCAGTCCTTGGGACTGGGCCAAACTTATCCTGCTGGCCATAAAACTAGTAACGGATGGAGATGTTATTATACGGCAGCTGAAGCTCAGGTAACAGCATCAGGGCAACGTTAGATTTACTAACAAAGTGCACAATTGTAAATGTAATCCATAATAACCAATCAGACAATTCCTTTCATTTCTAACCTTCACTACACAGGTCTAAACTTAATGCTGATTGGCTGCTATTAATTACTGATCATCGGCACGTTTGTACCTTATTGGTTGATCGTCCCTATCTACTTATCTTTATTGGAGATCCCTGTTGGACCGATTGATGATATCTGTTCACTGTGCCCTTGTAATTCTGCCTACAGTAACATTACTCAAGCCTTAGGATGTGACCTACAGTAACATTACTCAAGACTCAGGATGTGACCTACAGTAACATTACTCAAGCCTCAGGATGAAGCCTACAGTAACATTACTCAAGCCTCAGGATGAAGCCTACAGTAACATTACTTAAGACTCAGGATGCGACCTACAGTAACATTACTCAATACTCAGGATGTGACCTACAGTAACATTACTCAATACTCAGGATGTGACCTACAGTAAGACTGTGAAGTCCCAACATGTAAAACTCTATAAGTAAATGAATAACATTCCTATGTCCCACCAGAACCTATAGACACAAGTGATACAATTAGCCATTGGTTTCCCTGTAAGAACTGTCTTCGTGGACAATATAATGTTACTTACTAGCTGTACAATGAGGACACTGTTCTGACTTTTCAACTTCCATTTACAGAATGACGGCATTAATTTCGTATTAAGAGCAACAATGGAAACTAATATTATTGTTGAACTATTTATAACCTCAGGTGGGGCTATAAATATATATTCCATGAAAAGAGTTTTTCTGCTATGGTGCGTTTGTATCTTGTAAAGTCATTTCAGAAATGTGAAGATATAAACTGTAGCACAAGATGTTTGGCGTAAGTGAGGGATAAGGGGGCTTAATGATGGAAAAAATGACCTCACACAACTGATAGAAGTCAACGTTTTGAGGTTTCTTGTGCACTTTTCTAACCCATGTACAGAATACCTCAGCCCGTTTCAATGCTGGATATTTACCATAGTAATGAAGGAGTGAACAATGCATGGCTTAATGTGCAACAAAGCCTGAATGTGCATTATGCAATAAAGCTTTCAGGAGTTTGGATAAATATTCTGCACATTAAGATACCAGAGATTCTATAAAGGTAGTCTCCTCCAAACCAATACATGGATTGTGGATGATTTTATTTATTATAATTGATTATCATTATTATTATTATTATATTTTATTCATAAGCCTATACAGTGATTCTAAGTGATGACTGCATCGTCACTCAACTCTGTACACGACTCAGACCCACTACAGATAGAAACGCTCAGGCTCGGTAAACCGAACCTAAGCTGGTTCTTTACTTTCGCGCATTCTCGGATCTGAATTGAGGCAAAACATCATCATTGTGTTGTCGGATGTCGCGGGTTTTGGATTCAATAAATACCTTCCTCCCCAGGAGATCCAGTGCCATTGCTCACACAGAAACAGGGGAAGCAGTGTTCTTGTCACTTGACAAAAGTTGACTGGATACGACTGGAAATTAATGTTATTGAGGTTAATAATAATGTAGGAACAAAAAAAAAGCCAAATTATGTGATTTTAGCCCAAAAAAATGGGGATTTTAGAAAAAAATATAGATCCAAAACCAAAACCAAAATATGCAAGGGCGGTTTTGCCAAAACCAAAACCAAAACACGAAGTTAATCCAGATCCAAAACCAAAACCAATACCAAAGCACGGGGCTCAGTGAACATCTATGGGCAGAACTGTGGCTCAGTGGTTATCCCTTCTGCCTCACAGCACTGGGGTCATGAGTTCAATTCCCAACCATGATCTTATCTGTGTGGAGTTTGTATGTTCTCCCCGTGCTTTTGTGGGTTTCCTCCAGGTGCTCCTGTTTCCTTCCACACTCCAAAAACATACAAGTAGGTTAATACGCTGCTATAAAAATGACCCTAGTCTGTGTCTCTCTCTCTCTCTGTATATTAGGGAATTTAGACTGTAAGCTCCAATGGGGCAGGGACTGATGTGAATGAGTTCTCTGTACAGCGCTGTGGAATTAGTGGCGTTATATAAAAAAATGATGATGATGATCTCTAACTACAAATAAGCTAAATAATTTGGCTTTATTTGGAAACAGAACTAAGCTGTGTTTTAAAAATATTGTTTTCCAACAACATGGTCTTTCAAGACGTAGTTTCTAACATAAATTCTATAAGACAAAAATGGAAGTAATGATACATTTTCGCTATAATAGACTTGCTATATGACTTCTAAGCAACCTTTTGTTTGCAGGCCTGCACCTCCAAGAAGATTTTCTGATTTATGTAATGTGTCATAAGTTATAAAACATTATAATCCTTAACGCTATCAGTAGTATAACGAGAGTGCATTTTATTTTGTTTTGGGTGGAATTAGATGAGGGATATTAAATAAGAAAATGTTGCTTAACTGCACATCCCCAAACCGGAGGATCTTTCAATGCCTGTAGTGGGAGTAGCAGATCCTCCATCATTTTCTGTGAATCATTTTTTTTGTAATTGCTAGCAGGGTTGTCAAGGCCCCTCCCATTGAGCTTCCTTCTCTATTATCCACTTGTGGTAAAAAAATTTAGATTGTAAGCTCCACTGAGTCAAGAACTGAAGCAACTGACTACACTTCTGACTGAAGCTATGATTGTACAGAGCTGCAGAATATGTTAGCGTTATACAAATAAGTATTATTCATTGCCGAAGCTCCAAAGCTCCGTTGTGAATTCTGCTTGTGTTTCTAACCAAATGTGTTTAATTTTCTTATATGTGTCCTGACACAGCTCTTGATCACATCTCTGCCCTAGTTGCACTTGAACGTCGTCTGCCTGACCTAAACTTTGACCTATTTCTGGCTTAAATACAGATCGAGCTTCTGGCTGGATCACTTATAAATAACTTATGGTATAAATTTATTTAAAGGAAATAGCGCAAGGCGCTTATTATATATAATTGCAAATGTACTTGTTTTTGATATTGTGTGTATTTTGGTATAGGAAATGTCTTGTTTGGGGTTTTGTAACTTTGCTAGAGGAAATCTCCAATTAGGCATATGTCGGGAGGGAGTCTGTTTTGCTAATAGCAGGAAATGCTAACTAAGTCTTTTTATGTGAAGTGTTAAATGCCTGCTCTGGCCAGAAGGCCCGACAGGGAAACGCTACCTGTATGCTGGTTAAAGTGAAAGGAAATCTCTGATCAATGTTATTTAGGATATCACAGATTACTGCCAATTTTGTTAAGTATTAAATTGCATTTAAATCCATGTTTGGGGAAACACATTGCATCTTGATACTGAAAATAACTCAGACTTCCGGGTGCTTGCTGACCCTCTGCGAGGCTGTGTCCAATACTGTATAAAACAGCACTGGTTTGTAATGAAATGTATCATTCTTGTGTCTTCTGACCTCTTGATCACTGGTACAATAAACCAGTGTGAACTGTCCTTATCAGGGCACTTCAGCAAATAAACATCACTTGCTTCAAAGACCTGCATGACAACTACTTCCATGCTGTGACCTACAGATTAGACCCAACTCTAATCCGTTCCCGGCTGTCCTGAGGTTTGGAACCAGCTTTCCGGTAAGACTGCTCTGCCCGCTACCCAGCAGCTCTGGCCAGTGTTATAGGCCAGGGGGGATCCATTCACAGCACCCCCTGATCTATAGGACGAGGTCAGGGGTACCCAGGGGCAGGCTGGGCTGGTCCCATAGTGGGCTACCCTGGGCTATGTCACTGGGCCACCTAAATTTTTTTTCTTTTAAAATGCTCCTAATAGGCTGTTTAGTGGAGTCTTGCCCCCCAGGCTACAATTTGCCAGTCCTCCCCTGGGGGTACCAGCCCATGTACGCCAGTAACGGGGTACACTTGCAGCGTCAGTTACCCAGAAGAAACCCGGTTCTGGATGCCATTAAGGAGTCCAGTGGTGGCAGCATTTGCAAGCCCCTCCTACTGCGGCAAGAGGGTGCATTTGGGATAACGAAAGGGAATGGTGGCAAAGTCAGCCCATCCGGTTCCCAGCAACAACAGACAGGGTGACATAGGCGGTCCATACTGTCACAGAGCTGATTTTAATCCCACAAGTAGTGACCCCTCAAAAGCGGTGCACTATCTGGATTGTGCCATATTATCCCGTCCTCCTCTATGTGAGCGGTGGTGGGATTAAGCACGAATGGCGCAGTCAATGTGATGCTCAATCGCGCACTTGTATATAACGTGCTCCATCTTTTATTGTTTGTTGGAAACACATTCTTAGCAGTGGAAACTGAGAATGTTTTGTGCACGGTATTGTATCAGGTGGTTGTGGCCAATCTGAGGAATAAAAAGACTAATATTGACAATAAGACCCCAGGATTTGCAGATAGATAGGACAATCCTGATTACCTCATTTAAACATTTTTACATAGCTCTCACTGAATTTAAATAATTATGTAATCAATGTGATTGTTTGTAACTTGCAATGGAGAATTTCCTTCCAAATTGTGTAATCAGCTTCACCCATGATGCAAGTTATGTAGCTTTGTACATTTCCACTATTAATATACAAATATGTAGTTTGCGATGTCTACACAGCATGTACACAACAGACTGTATTCATCTCGTTGGAAATGATGTTGCAGATTTATAAAGAATTCGGAACAAAAGAGGATATTTTATTGCCCGTTTAGAAGCTGCAAAAAGCTCTGTAGGAACATATTCATATATATGCAGTTCATATATGTGAGGCAGTAATTTGCATTGATATTGCCAGGTGGGTAATTCGTCTCTGCTGCTGCACACAATTACATGCGGAGGCTCCTTCTATCTGAGACCTCAAGGTCTTCATAAGACACATTTACCGAAAGGTATAGATATTTTTCTACTTGATTCAAACAAGATGTTTATCTCAAGCATACTTGGTGTATGCCATTGTATATAATGAATCATCAAGAGCTGCCACTGACCTTTAAACATGGATTTTATGAAATTACTTAAAGAAAATACTTAGCTTAAATAGCAATGTTATAAAAATAAATGTAACACAATGATCTTCCAAACTAAACCTATTAGAAGATGCTTCGCTATTTTGTATTGTTTACAAGACATGGACGGACAATTTCCTTGGGCTAAGAAGCTGCTGAACTCGGATGCTCATGGGCGGAGCTCATACCTGATTTTCTGGATATCCCTGGTTTAGCACAGTTTTTAGACGGTATCTTTCCTTGTACCCGGGCACTTGGCTCAGGCCAGCTGGGTAGCAGAGGTGGATGGCTGCCTTTATTTGCACCAAACAACAAAGTATAATTCATGTTTCCCACTTGGCCGGCTTATTTGGGTTCATTAGGAGTTTAAATTATAGGAACAGCAATATTGTCTCATAGTTCTGGAAAAAAATAGGTGTCCTGGGTACACATGCTCAGCGTGAGGTCACTAATGTAATTACATTTATATTCATTTTGTAATTATACAAATTTGTAGTGGTGGAGGTTGGGATCATAGAGCTCGGTGATCGTACTAAGGGGGCATTGATTGTGACTCCGAAAAAATACACATCTAGAACTGTAGTTATCAATCCAACAGCAAAGAGTAAATATCCTCTAACAGTGAGATCTGATGTCATCACTTATAATCAATGAGTTCTGATGTCATCGCTTATAATCAGTGAGTTCTGATGTCATCGGTTATAATCAGTGAGTTCTGATGTCATCGCTTATAATCAATTAGTTCTGATGTCATCACTTTTAATCAGTGAGTTCTGATGTCATCGCTTATAATCAGTGAGTTCTGATGTCATCGCTTATAATCAGTGGGTTCTGATGTCATCGCTTATAATCAGTGAGTTCTGATGTCATCGCTTATAATCAGTGAGTTCTGATGTCATCGCTGATAATCAGTGAGTTTTGATGTCATCGGTTATAATCAGCGAGCTCTGATGTCATCGGTTATAATCAGTGAGATCTGACATCATCGGTTATAATCAGTGAGTTTTCAAGTGTAACCTGTAGGCAACTTGCGGTTAATGAAAGAGCGCGTAACTTGAGCGTAATTCCCCCATATTCAAAGTGGATCTTGAGATGGGTTTAGATTTGAATCTGGGTGTAAGTACGTTCTGCCTAAACCTTACTGCCCGTATGTTAACAGGGACAGCAGATTGCTGGATACACACATGTGTATGTGTAATATACAGCCCATCAGACTGCATGCAAAAAATATATTTTATAAAATAAGCAAACAACTCATAACACTATAATGATTAATAAAAATATGTATTTTAAAAAATATATATATTTACTTTTTTAAGATTAAATATATAAATCAGGATGTTCTTAATGTGTACTGTACATGCAAGACATTTTCATGGTTTGTCTTACTTACACATGTTATTTGTGATTCAGTGGCATGTATGCGTGTAGTTTTAATACAAAGACTATATCATGTCAGTCGGCACTGACACCTGCACTGTAGCTGGTGTAAATGATACGGCTAAAACAAGCGTACGTACGAGAAACAGGACTGGAATCGCCCATATCTGTGTCTGATCATCCTTAGTGCGTCCTTACTGTACACTGTCTATGTCCGTCTGTCTCTTCCCACTCCGGTCCGCCGGTAGTCACAGGTAGTCCTGTCATCTCCATTACCATTTCATAGTTTCGGACATGAATTGTATCCATAAGCGGAAACTCCAATTTGGAGCATCTATCTATCTATCTATCTATCTATCTACATATATATATATATATATATATATATATATATATATATATATATATATATATACATATGTCATATATACAATATATATATACATATATAACTCAATGTAGGACCTACATATGATGAGGTATTCTTGACAATTGGATGCAGCCTTAAATGTTTTGATCAAAATATGAACCAATACCTCATGTTTTCATTTTGCTAGATACACACATACACGTACACACAAGATTAAGGATACGTTCTGGCGAAAACTTTCTTTTTGTTTTGTATACATGTAGAGCATTTACATTGCTACACAGCTGGTACCATGTATAATATGGGATTAACCCAGCGTGGGTGTATTTCTTCTTTGGTTTTGTTTCAAAATATTTTTTTTTAAAAAAACCTTCTCTTGGCGCCCAAATTTTTTTGTAAATATTAAAAATTATAGCAGCCTCATAGGAGGCTGCACCCTCCTCACATGCAAAAGCACAAGTCAAAAGAAAAATGCAGCTCTAAAAATGTCTATAAATGATAACATCCTGGAGAATGAAGCGAAGGATGGTCTCAAACAGTCAGAAAATAAACTTAATAATGTTTATTATATCAAATACAAATAAATTATATATATTTTCAAATATATTGAGAATGAAGACTAAAAAAAACCCTATAAAAATACCATCTATAAACAAATATAAACAGTCTGGGTGATATATAAATAAATAGGATAAAGCGCTACCAATATATGAATACCTAGAATATCTCCAGGATTTTATCATTTATAGACATTTTTAGCGCTGCATTTTTCTTTTGTGTTGTTTCAAAATATTCTCTTTTTATGTTAATAAATATATGACAACATTCTACTGAACATTTATATACTGGAAATTACAAGGATATTATCATTTAACAATGAATTTATAACCCACATAGTCATGAGGCTGCTATAAACAAAAGTATCAGAATTCACAATTTATGTAGATATTCTACACAGGAGTTTATATGTGGTATCTATTATCTAGGGACTTACGGTTTTCCAGATAAGTTTGTTTTACATTATTTAGGACCCAAAGCCTAAATATCTTAGTCTACCCCTCTATTATCCCATGGTGCCCCTGGCATTCTTCTTCCCAATATAAAGTTTACCAGTGCTCCTCACAGTGACTGTAAGAGGAAGCACTCAGTGGCCTTGCCAATATGTATGACATTTCCCTTCAGGGGCAGAACAGTGTATTACCCAGCTCCATAATTTTTTTTAGGTGATGTTTCTCTAGCCTTCCAGGCCCCACTCTGTTGAGAGCAGACCAGGGTCCTTAGGGGAAAGTGGGGGCCCTAGAGAGGGGCAATGCCTTCTATTGCTAGGCCCCTGAGTACCAGTTATTTTTCCACTTTTCCCTCTCCTTTATATCTGGCGCAGCAGAGATCCTCACAGTGTCTGCAGAGCTCCTTACAGTGCCTGTGGAGCTCCTTACAGTGCCTGCAGAGCTGTTTACAGTGCCTGCAGAGCTCCCAGCAGTGCCTGCAGAGCTCCTTACAGTGCCTGCGAAGTTCCCTACAGTACCTGCAAAGCTTCTTACAGGGTCTGTGGAGCTCCATACAGTGCCTGCAGAGCTCCCTAAGTGCCTTCAGAGCTCCTTACAGTGCCTGCGGAGCTCCCTACAGTGCCTGCATAGCTCTCTACAGTGCATAAAGAAGGAGAGATTTGACAGTCATGTCTGTGTGTATGACAACATCACTGAGCAGCAATCATTATTTACCTTTTTATCTTCCTGGATTCCCGAACTCTCTAGATAATAGATCCCATGCCTGATTAGCAACACTTGTATATTTTAGAAAACATTAAGTGAAAATAAACCGTAATAATGTATACTTTTATTTTAACGTCATTTTATAGCAGGGACTAATGACTACATTAAATCCTCCATTTATACATTTTATGACACATGTGGCTTTTATCAGGGAAGGAGAATACGTCATTACAGCTCAGGGAGTCTTGGCAGATTGTGTAACCCCCGAAGACATATGTGTTCAGTTATTCCATACATTAGAGTTCTCCATGCTCTATCAGTGCTCAGATGTGTTTTCTCCTGATATATATTCATGATTCGCTCAGGAAAACTCACGTGTGGATTCTGTGATATCTGTGGCAGACGGTACAAACAGGGTTATTAACTGTTACATTGTTGCTGTTGACTATTATAAGAGTCCGATGACCTTCTCTGTTGGAGTTTGTGTCCTTCTAGGGTAATGCCGAAGTGGAAGAGATCACCCCGTGTACGCCCGTGTTACCAGTAGGTTTAGGGAATTAATTAGAGTAGTTGTCAGTGTTTGTTTGGTGTTTATGGAGACCTCCCGCCTGTTCTGTTTGCACAGTGGATCAGTACTAATGTTTTTTAATCTCTTGTACAGATTGGGGAGCTTTGAGCAATAAGCTCGGTGAAGGTCGGCCAGCTGGGCTGCCAACACCTGTGATATTACAGATCTAATTTAACTTACTTCAGTTAACATCAAGTAGTCAGTATTTCTAGATGTATATTCTGAATATCATGGTGTTAGTGGGGCTTCCAATGCTTTCTATGGGTGAAAAAGATCATTTTCACAAATTGTCCTTTTAACCATGTGCTTTAATGAATGTTTTTTGCTTATACAAGGTAAAGTCTGGCCCCCCATTTCTGGTTATTTGCATTAAGGGAAAGACTTTGGCGTGAGTTGGTCAGCTTAACATATATGGCAGTATGTGAAAGTATCATTCCCTGCTTCTAATCCAGAGCTCAGATTAAGTAGTTAGAACCACATTAGTGGTGTATTTGGTGAGTTCAGAGGTTCAGTGTTTCTTGTTTACATAATGTGGACACACCCCTCTCAGGGGAAAATACAGGTTTTCTACAGGGGGGATCCAAATGCTTGTTTAGGAAGGAGGTGCTATGCAGATCAACTGTGAATGGAAGATACCTTCCAATGTTTCCACCTGAGAGATAAATATACTCTGTGCTGCTGGGGGACCCTGCTCCTTCCACTATATAACTCTCAGAGTCTGTGGCTTCCTGCTGCCTCCATTCCCCTCCTCACATCATGTCACTGCCCCTATCACATTCAGCCCTGTCCTCACTAACACATCACTCATCTCCTGATATACTCTGTGCTGCTGGGGGACCCTGCTCCTTCCACTATATAACTCTCAGAGTCTGTGGCTTCCTGCTGCCTCCATTCACCCCCTCACATCATGTCACTGCCCCTGTCACATTCAGCCCTGTCCTCACTAACACATCACTCATCTCCTGATATACTCTGTGCTGCTGGGGGACCCTGCTCCTTCCACTATATAACTCTCAGTCTGTGGCTTCCTGCTGCCTCCATTCTCCTCCTCACATCATATCACTGCTCCTGTCACATGCAGCGCTGTCCTCACCAACACATCACTCATCTCCTGATATACTCTGTGCTGCTGGGGGACCCTGCTCCTTCCACTATATAACTCTCAGTCTGTGGCTTCCTGCTGCCTCCATTCTCCTCCTCACATCATGTCACTGCCCCTATCACATTCAGCCCTGTCCTCACTAACACATCACTCATCTCCTGATATACTCTGTGCTGCTGGGGGACCCTGCTCCTTCCACTATATAACTCTCAGAGTCTGTGGCTTCCTGCTGCCTCCATTCACCCCCTCACATCATGTCACTGCCCCTGTCACATTCAGCCCTGTCCTCACTAACACATCACTCATCTCCTGATATACTCTGTGCTACTGGGGGACCCTGCTCCTTCCACTATATAACTCTCAGTCTGTGGTTTCCTGCTGCCTCCATTCTCCTCCTCACATCATGTCACTACCCCTGACACATGCAGCCCTGTCCTCATTAACACATCACTAATCTCCTGATATACTCTGTGCTGCTGGGGGACCCTGCTCCTTCCACTATATAACTCTCAGTCTGTGGCTTCCTGCTGCCTCCATTCCCCTCCTCACATCATGTCTCTGCCCCTGTCACATGCAGCCCTGGAGTCCGGGAGACCTACCTGAATTTCATTCAAGGTGAGTGGGCAATAAGGTGATGAGACCCTGGTCAATTGCATCTTAAAAAATAATCTGACTATACTGCAAATTAACTTGCTGGATGTTAGTGCAAGATTTCGAGTTCTAGGAGGGTACATTGGTCCTGGGTAGATATGTGCTATGGGTGATTCAGAATCACTCTGCCACCATTGTCACATAAAATAAGAATTATATCCTGTATCGCAGAATATACAGATTAGCTGCTGTGGAGTAATTTTTAAAAGCATATCTTGCAGTGAAGGAGCTAATTACCAGTGAGAATGGTGACTGCAGGCTAGTGCAGTATCGCAAGGGTGATTATCTTTCTGCTTGAGAGTGTGCCTTCAGCACCAACATCTGTCAAGTGTTTCCGTTATCAGAGTCCACAAGGAAGGTCATCTTACAGGACAATGTCTTATTTAGCAATATGCTTTATGCTGACTTCAGCTAATCGCATGTTTGTAAACTTCCAGGACACAATATGTCTCATCGAAGTTGTCATGATGGCGGATTGATATCGCGACATATGTCTCATTAATGGGGAAACGTACTAAAGTTGAAAAAATGTCACCCTCACGCATTAGGCCCTCACCGCTCCTCTCCTGCATCCACCCAGACCCTGGACCAGATCCATCTATTCATCTGTCCAGACTATTGCGCTCCGATCCTCACTATTGTCCATCCAGGCACCAGACATCCCTCCCCCTTGGCCCTGAGGTAGAGATTTTGGAGGAATGGTGCTTCACAGACAACAGCACACTAAGGATGTTTTAATGTAATAAACTGCAGCATTTACTTGGAGAACATATTGTATTTCTTTAACACACCAGAGAAGCCTTGCTTCCATTCATTACCCAATACGGCTGAGGGAACTATCTCTGGTTTGGATAGTAATGACCATAAAAGTTAATTCTTTAATCAAATTCATCAGACTCTGGGTGATCCCGGATTCTGAATTGAATTTTCAGACATTGTTTTTGTGTCTCTCTTGGTCTCGGTAGTTGTCACGTTGCTGGTTGCTCCGAGAAGAGAGACACCTGGCTGGGGTATCAAAGCCATGTCCGGCCAAGCTGCTTAGTCCTGAGAGGACTGGTCGTAAGGGAAGAAGCCAAAGGTGATGGGTTGGAGAAGGTAGAATAATGAGGGTCAAAGTTGAAGTTGGTGAACTGGCAAACAAAACAAGACTCTTTGAAGCGCCAACAGAGAGACGCAAATCCATCGCTTGCTTGGGCAAAGCTGGGTAGCAGTGGTGGCCTAATAAAGGGTACGTACAGGTGATTAGTCTTAGTTCTCATTGGATTGTGATGACTGCAGTAGGTGATAAAGAGGTAACATGTATCAAATCAAGGAAAAGGGGAACTGTTACTCCAATCAGATTCTAGATTTCTAAAACGTACTAGATAAATGATAACTGGAATCTGATTGGCTGCTATGGGCAACATCTCTACTTCTCCTTTTAAGAAAGTTTCATAAATCTACCCCAATTGTGCAGTTATCAGTGATGATGGTACACTGCCACCTATGGCATGGAGCTGGTATTGCGGTGGTCCTCACAGTGTTAATATTATTATTATTATTATTATTTATGTTGTCATTACTATTATTATTATTATTACTCCAACACAATTATTTTCTATTTTGATATTCTTATTTGATATTAAAAATATGCATCATGTTTATCTTTAAAATAATAAAATAAACAGTTATTCATTCATTTTAATTTCCTTTGATTTATTTATTTCTGACAGTTATTCATCATCACAGATAACATGGTGTTTTACCAGTGACGTGTTGTCAGATAGGTCCTAATCATCCTTAACCCAGTTAATTAGGCCCCTGCTCCCTCATAGTTTTATGCTGATGATGGATTTCTACAATGTGTACTAATTATCTGATGGCTATATCCTAAAGTGGACAACCAAGATGTCAAGCAATGATTTTCCTGCCAGCCGTCCCTTTGTAAAACAATGCTTCCAGTGACTGTATATAAAAGCCATAGATTGCCGACATTGGATATAAATATACCATCTCCTTTTTGACACAGAAAATCATTATACTCTCATGACGTAATATTTTCCAGTGTTCGTGGTCACCAAACGAGTTTGCAAAAGTTCATTCTTTCAGAATTTATTAACAGTTATTTATAAAGCGTCTACATTTTATGCAGAGTTTTACAGAGAATACATAATCATTCATGTCATTCCCTGCCCCAGTGGAGCTTACAATCTATATTTCCTACCATAGAGACACTCACACGACTAAAACTTCTATAAAGGAAAAGTGGAAGTGCTGCCCATACCAACCAATCAGATTCTAGCTGTTATTTTCTAAAATATAATAGCCCAGTCCTAAACCCAGTCCTCACGGTCATCGGACAGTGCAGGTTTTCCATATCTCCTTGCTGGAGCTCAGGTGTAGTTATTACTGACTGATACATTGTAACAGATCCACAGGTGGTATAATTATATCACTGGTCACCTGGAAAACCTGCACTGTTACAGGGACATGCGGACTGGATTTGGAAACACTGTAAAAGGTAAATGATAGTTAGAATCTGATTGGTTGCGATGAGTAACACCTCCACTTTCTCTTGCTAGAAAAAGTGTGAGACTGTGGAAGGAAAGTGGAGCACCCTGAGGAAACCCACACAAACATGGGGAAACATACAAACTCCACACAGAGAGGATCTCGGACAGAATTAATCCTAAGGAACCCAGTACTGTGATTGAGCAATGCTAACCACTGTTCAACCTCAACATGTATATGGTTCACAAACCGATTTGCTGAACGTTAAATTATTGTTCCTAAGAAAAAGTTTTGCTTATTTCTGCCAGGTACTTTAAAAAAAAACTCCATTTTAGTAACTTAAGCATTTTAAGCTCATAGGACCTGATTCATTAAGGATCTTAACTTAAGAAACTTCTTATTTCAGTCTCCTGGACAAAACCATGTTACAATGCAAGGGGTGAAAATTAGTTTTCTGTTTTGCACATAAGTTAAATACTGACTGTTATTCATGTAGCTCACAAATATCAACTTTACATTTCAGTGTACAAATAAGCTATCAAGTATTTGTGTGCTACATAAAAAAACAGTCAGTATTTAACTTATGTGCAAAACAGAATTCTAATTTGCACCCCTCGCATTGTAACATGGTTTTGTCCAGGAGACTGAAATAAGACGTTTCTTAAGTTAAGATCCTTAATGAATCAGGCCCATACTTACCATCTTTTTACTCTTCCTCTTTGGGGTATCTGGGGGTGGGGCGTGAGGATGGTGTGTGGTGGTGAAACGCGTTTGGCCTCACCCCTCGTTGCAATGGCACAAATGCGTAATTACAGTGAGCGGCGTGGCTAAAATGATGCGATTAACCAATTCTAGCATCATGGAGGTTCCCATCTGTCCCCACTTGACTAGCAAGTGGGCAGGATGCGGGAGAATTGCCTGCTCTCCCAGAAATCCGGCAGACCAAGCTGGAATTCGGTAGTCTCCCGGACATTCCGGGAGAGTGGGTTTAAGCTAGACTCTTTTTTTTACCATAAAAATGAATGATTCTCCCCAGAAATTGAGGAACAGTATAATTGAAGAAATTCCAACAGAACTGCGATGTATCTTAACGTGCGTGAGTGTCTCTGCTTGAGCACTGCCGGGTCTTTGGAAACAGCTCCATAAAATGAATCTGCACCTAGAATTCGGGGATTGGTAGATAAACCTGGTACGTGGGGGGGATATATAAATGCACTAAAACTTTACGGCCGCTCCCTACATTCATTTTATCTTTCTCATTTTTCTCCTAAAATACTGAAGCCACTTCCCTATAATATCTGCATCTCCACCGATGTCTCCTATAATAGATTTATGCGCACAGAGAATGCATTTTTTCTCTGTGTGCACTACTAAAATATATCTTTCTTCTTTCATAGGTAATACGTACGGAGATGTAGCAATATTTATGTCTGACTATTTATCACACTGTCCCAGGACATTAACATGTTGATCCTGAGAAAGTCAAACCTTCAAAGTCTCATCTTCACTTTTGGAAAAAATAAAAATAAAAATTGGAACAAACTTATTTCATTATTTACTTTTCCGTTACTCTCAGACCTAGAAAACATGCCGCAGCCTGCTCCAGGAATGTGTCACACGTTCCTTTGTTGAATATAAACCGCTATTCTTCCCGTTTGAATGGATGACCTTGTTTTGTTTACTCTCTGAACGGGTCATGAGATGAATATCATCATTGTATTGACAGTGACTGTATTTGAATTTTTTGGCATCATACACTGTTCCCGATTTAATTTCTAATGCAAATACAGCCTCTCACAAATTAAATCCTCCTTTTCCTCTTATACACTTTAATAATTATTATTTTTACTGCCATAGAACATGATCCTGCAGGAAGACTGGAAAATGCTGCAATTATAACATTTGTCTATATTTCCATATTCTATTCATTAATTCTAATTAGTATTATGTTTCCAACTCCTTATTGATTTACCTATAACTTATGCATGCAAATAGCCTACTATAATCTACCGCTCTGAAATGCTTGAGGATTATATGGTAGAATAGGGCCAGAATTGCAAAAAAAAAAATCCTGATGGAAAAGAAAAATAAGATAATGGTTGACTATATTTCGGGAATGCGGCAATCTGCAATTTATTGTTTAGTTTTGGCTATTACTGGGTGTTCAGGAAGTACAGGATAATGGGAAAGAGTCAATAAATAAAATAAATCTAAATCAAGGATAGAAAGAATGGACGACGAGTCACCTTTGCCGGATAAATAATGATATAGATTTATGTACAGTCACTTTACTTTGCTACAGAGTACACATCATTCTGTTCATCTCTAGACCACAGCATAAATCACTGATTATCTCACCTATCATTAGACCTGCCAGGTGATAACACGTGCACTTGGCTGAAGAGCTAACACTCGCCAGGTGTGGGACTGTCACTCTCTCACCTCATCTTTATCACTCCTGCACTACAGCTTTACCTCCGGTAACATAATATACCTGGTTCATTCTGCTAATTAATACAGCATGGTCTTCCTGTTTTTCATAGGCATTATAGTGGCTCAGTGGTTCAATTCCTGGCCATGGCCTTATCTGTGAGGAGTTTGTATGTTCTCCCCGTGTTTGCGTGGGTTTCCTCCCCCACTCCAAAAACATACTGGTAGGTTAATTGGCTGCTATTAAATTAACCCTAGTCTCCCTTGGTCTGTATGTTAGACTGTAAGCTCCGACGGGGCGGCGACTGATGTGAGTGAGTTCTCTGTACAGCGCTGCAGAATTAGTGGTGCTATATAAATAGCTGATGATGATGATATTAATTCAGCTCTGTGCCCTCAGATTCCAACTGACTCTTTCGTTCTAAACTGTGGTAATCACCGTCTATGTATCTCTTGGGTACTTTAACTAGCATAGACTTTCTTGGCTTTTAGACTCAGATTTATTTATTTATTTCTCATTCGCTATTTTGGTGCTGAGAACGTAACTTGTAGTGCATCTTGTGTGAAATCGCTCTACCTATGCCCAGAAAATAGGAACACTCATATTCTGCTATGCAAATATTATGATTCTGGCACTTACGTCCGTCTGCGTCTGGAGAGGCGGAGTTGAGGAGGAAAGGGGCGGTCTGACCACGCCCGTGTTCAGTAAGGGTGAGTTCACACAAATACGACTCACACAGACCGCAGACACATACATATCTGTCTGTTAGGAGGAGCATATTTTGTTACACCTGCTATAGGGCAAGTTCCGACTCAACTCAGCCTACTTATTGTATTACAGAACTGTCAGAGTCCTCCCACATTCGGAACCACACACTCTTACATCTCTGGGGAATTATATTGAGGATTTATTTTTTTTTATTTTGAGCTAGAAATTCAGCCATAAACCCAAGCCTCATTTTCAGACCTGCGTCTAAACAAAAAAAGTTAACTTGCAATTTTGATCGTTTTTCTTCAGAATTCCATTTACATGGAAGAGGTATTTGTGAGCACCTCAGGAAATGTTATGAAGCTGTAATGTGCTTTAAGTGTGATAAAACAAAACACCATCGGAAAGTCTTAGGGGTATATTTACTAAACTGCGGGTTTGAAAAAGTGGAGATGTTGCTATGGCAACCAATCAGATTCTAGTTACCATTTATTTAGTACATTCTACAAAATGACAGCTAGATTCTGATTGGTTGCTATAGGCAACATCTCCACTTTTTCAAACCCGCAGTTTAGTAAATATACCCCCTGGAGTGAGAGCGGGGTCAGATGGAGAGAGTTCGGCGATTTGACAGCAGACTCTCTCTGGTGTCACACAGTTGCAGACTGATCGTGTTGTTGCTGCTTCAGACCTCTGCGGCGCCCTAAGCACAGAAATACGACAATCTAAAATGCTCATCTTACCTTAACCTGAGAGAGATGATAAAATGTGACTAATCAAATAATTAATGCTCTGTCTCACCTACAAGTCAGTCAGGTTAATCTGCATGAAACAGATTGCAGTTTAATTGCTTTTTCATGCTGTGCCCAAAATTGCCACCAAAGCCTTTAAATATCTGTTACTTGAACAATGTGTATTCCTTTGTGCATCGCACTTCCCTATGCACAAGTGGTAAATGATTTTCAGCTGTGCTATGACTGGTGTATGGATGCAGGATTCACTGGATGTTTGACAGCCAAATAGATTCAAGGTGATCACAAAACTGACAGGTAAATCCACACAGCCTGTATATGTTTCCCAAACCCTGCCCTCATGACCCCTAACAGTACAGGTTTTCCAGGTCACAAGTGAAATAATTAGGACCACCTGTGGATCTGTTACAATGTATCAGTCAGTAATGAATACACCTGAGCAAGGAGATATTGGAAAACCTGCACTGTTAGGGGTCCCTGAGAACACTGATACAGAATATACTTTAATGCACAGGTGCTCAAACAGGTCATGTTTTCAGGATTTCTTTAATCATGCACATATGAGTTCATCTATTTTGCTGGGTCAATAATTATTCTGTCTCTTCCTACAGAAAGAGATCCTGAAAACATGACCCGTTAGTGGTGGTGTGGTTTAGTACTTACATGGGTGATGCACTGGGCAGTGTATAGTGGATAGTGCTGTGATGGGCATGAGGCTGCCATGCACTGGAAAATGTATTTTGCGTAGGACTAAATGTGATAAGGCATAGGGTTAGATATGGTGGACAAGATGTTATATGTGGTAGAAATAAGGCTGTTGTGTCTAGCACACATGTGGCTAGCATGAGGCTTTTATCCTGGGTGCAGAGATGGGCATGATGCTCTTATACTGCGTTGGGCATGATGCACAGAACTGTATGTGGTTGACAGGACTGTGGTGGATATGCTAGATATGGGGATATATGGTATGTGGTTGCTTGGGACGTTTGTGGATATGATGCTATTATGCTGTATATGATGGACATGTGATTATACATGGTTACCATGGGGTCGTATTTTGCTACAGCTATACAGGACATGGGTAGACACACAGCTATTTTATTGGGCATCAGACTGTATATGGTGGTATGAGATGTTATGCTGACGTTTGGCTGCACTGTTATACATCATTGTTTCATATATAAAAATGGGAAATAAATACTAAATAATACTAAATAAATATGGGGTTCAGCTTTTTGACACGTTGTGGGGTGGGGAGAAAGAGCCAGGTAACAAACAAGAAAATAACTTCCTGTGGGTCAAAAAGGTGCGGTGTGAGCATAGTTTATGAATATTCTTCCTCCTACACAAAGCAAACAAGGGTTCCAGTTATTCAGGATGATTTTTCTTGCTCACTACATTAAACTTGTGTCGCTTATCTTAGTCATCCATCTACCTCGGTGCAACCTTTTGGACTGAAAACAATATTGTGAGGTTTTCAGAATAGACTGGAAATTAGTGGAAATGAATGTTATTGAGGTTAATAATAGTGTAGGAGTGAAAAAAAACCAAAATAATGGATTTTAGCACTTTTTTAAAAAAAAAATCAGAACCCAAAACCGAAATCAGAACCAAAACCTTTTGTGGGGTGTTTTGGCAAAACAAATAAGAACCCAAAACCTCAAGCTAATCAGAACCCAAAACCCAAAACCCAAAACCCCAAAAGTGGCCGGTGCACACCCTTATAATGTATGCTTTCTATGTTTACTTTGCATACAAAAATTTGCATTCAAATATTTACCATCATGTTAAAGAAACAAACTTTTGAAGGCGTGTAAAAAAAACCCAAACAAACCCCCCGCCATATTTGACAATGATGAATTTACAGTTAAAGTATATCTCTTATCTACACAGTGGATTGGATAGGATTTATTAGGAAACAACGACATCACTGGGACAGCCCATAACAAATTTGAAACACAGCCTATGAAGTTTAATTATCATGAATATCAGTCCAGCCCCAAAAATATCTGCTTCACTGTCTATAATCAACGGGTGCCCTTTAAACTCTATGTGAAGACGCACAGAAGGGACACAGCTAACAAGTGCTATATAACACCCAGCAATTAGCTTGTTGATATTAGTACTTCGCTTAAACAAGCCCCAAATCACAGCAGAGAATATAGTTTTACCAAGCACATAAAATTTAATATGTGGATGTATGTATTGCAGCAGATCACTTTTTATGAGACGGTCTGGAGAGTGTACGTCAGCAACATACACAGTTATTTCAATGGAATATATTGCAAGAAGTACAATATCAACTAACCTTCTACTTGGTGCCATCATGTCTGCCTGTATTCTACCTCAAGGTATCCAAGGATTGCTGCCAGTGGGGCGGTGGGCGACTGACTAATGATATGGGTGACACATAACTATAACAGGAACATTTCAGAAAGGATTACATATATCAGCCCTTTCGTCTGTGTCGTATACCACCCGGCCTGGTAAGTTAAATATGAAGCTCAAATCTAGACTATTCTTAGAAACCTTCATTGTTGATTATAGATTTTTAAAAATATGTACTTATTCCTTCAGAAGATTAAATCGCTGAATCCAAGCCAAAATGTAAAGATTTATTAAATCCTGAAATCAAACCAAGTTGCTTCTCGTTGTGATTAATTGTGTTATATGAGAATTAGACACTCTCAGCTCGCTGTTGTTGGGAAGGAGAAAATGTCAGTGATTGGTACATGGGGTTTATATAGTTGGGTGGCACAATGGTTAGAAACATACAATCTGACGGCAGATAAAAACCACTTGGCCCATCTAGTTTGCCTATTTTTTAACCTATGGTAACCTCAAACTCTATTTGATCCTTTATTCTTTGTAAAGATATCCTTATGTCTATCCCAATCATGTTTAAATTGCTCTACTGTATTACCCTCTACCACCTCTGATGGGAGGCTATTCCACTTATCCACTACCCTTTCTGTGAAGTAATTTTCCTCTGAGCCTATGTCCTCCCAGTTTCAGTGGTTAGCATTGCTGTCTCACAGTGCTGGGGTTATGGGATCAGTTTGGATGTTTGTATGTTCTCCCCGTGTTTGCGTGGGTTTCCTCCTTGGGGTTCCGGTTTCCTCCCGCACTCCAAAAACATACTGGTAGGTTAATTGACTTCACACAAAATTAAGACTAGTGTGTGTGTGTGTTCTTGTGAATATAGATTGCAAGCTCCAATGGGACAGGGACTGAAAAGAACGACTAAATATTCTATGTATGACACTACGTAACACGTAGGCACCATAAAAATAACGGTTAGCATTCAAAATAGTGATTGAAGCATCAAGAAAGTATTTATTTTTACAGTAAAACAAAAAGAAATGTCTTGGAATAAGTAGATTTGTGAAGTGCTACAATAGTTTTCTGCATATTGAATCGAAATGAACGAAATTGCTGTGAAATTCTCATATTTTGAATTTCACATGAAAACAGTTTGGCCCAGGTGCAAAGGTGAGGCGATATAATCCTCTAATACCGCTATTGCATTACGCACTGTATTTCATGTCATTTATAATCTATAAATTGAGTTAATGATGATGATAGTGTCAATTAATTATTTTCCGTGGTTTGGTTGTGTACTAATATAGGAAACTTCCGGGTGGAACAAAATTGCTAGAGAAAACTTATAGCCAAATTCCTTTGGAGAAACATGAGAATTTACGTAAACCAGGTGGGAATATTCTGTAGAAAGTTTTGAAAATTGAGTTAATCTCTAATATTGAATATTCATCATAAGGTTATGGCCAAGACAAGCATATAGGGAATTCATAGCCATGATATGATATTCATAGCTAGTAACATGGAGTTATTGTATTAGTGTCGAGTGTAAAACAAGCTTGCTCTTCCCCTTGATAGCACATCCAATTCTGTATTAACGATAGTGAAGCAGAGATCCATCCCCAAACACAGGACTACATCATCCAAGATCCGTGCAAAGAGGAGCCTGACACTGTATAAGAGGAGGGGAGAGTTGATGTCCTTCTGGTTCCAGGAGAAGAGAATGGAAGGGAACAGAAGAGCTATCTAGGGTGCAATGACCATGCAAATCCCACGATACAGTCAGGACACTTGTCTAGAAGACGATGCAAACCCAGAGATTGAGTGAAAATGGAGCTACAGAAGCATCTTACACACCAGGAGAGAGAGAGAGACAGAGTACTTGACACCATGGTGTTATGTTCGTATTGTCGCTACTAATAAATACTGTCTGATGCGATTAATGTGGTTCCAACGCACAAAGATATTTTAATAGCAAAATATAGCAGAAATACAGCAACCATGATGAGGTATAAGAAGGTGTAACAAGATACAGGAAAGTATAACCGAATACATTACGTATGCGACAATTGGCACCAACTCAAGCTTCAATCAGAACTGGGGACCACAGGCAGAGCTCAACAATTTATACACTGTACAGTCGCAAAACTAGTGTCATCACAGAGATATACAGTCACATTTGTAAGGTCTTCATTCATAGGTCAAAGGTTCTTGCATTCTCAGATACTCCACGGGGAATTGGTGAATTCCTCTGGTCAATGTTCTTGCCCGGTGTCCTTTCCTTGGGCTCCCACCTCTAGACTTGTATAACTTGTTTTTATGACCCCTGTGTACTGGTTATTTGGCTCATGAAATAGTGATATTATTTATAACTAGCGTTCGCAGTGTGCGATCGCTTACCCGCTCATACTGGATTTCTTCTGGTGAATCGAGGAATAATATAAGAACAATCACCATGCATTTATCAGCACCTGAACCCTAAATACCCTTAAGGTAAATTTATGTTTGTATAAATAACCTTTAAGTCTTACTAATAAACCGATGTGAGTTGGAACTTTATTAAATGTGTACTGTTTACAAATGTAAGTGTGAATGGAAGTGTGTGTGTTGTTTTCACGTGTGATTGCGTCATTAGACAGAGCATACTAATCGCAGTACTAACCTCAGCAACCAGGAACCTTTCCGAGTGGGGCGAGACAAGTGAAGAACATTTAGCATCTTAATATTTACAGACGCTCTGAACTGGGAGGAGCCAACCTTGCCCGCCAGTAGGGGACAAACACAGTGATACTTTATTTCAACAAGACTCTCCATCTACCCTGGGCCCCAATATGTGTACAAGGAGATTGTTTCTGCAGCAAAGCCTCACTTGGGAGTAATTCATGCAGCAACAATAGCAGCCATCGGTATGGATGGAATGAGGAGAAATCTTAACACAGTCAGTTGTTGCCAATTATAACTGTCCTTCACCATTATCTTATCTCAACTTCCTTCCCCTGCTTGTTGTAGATGAGACTTTCACTTTCGTGCTGCATGAGGACTCTTGTTGTTATCCGCCAGCTTGGAGTAACAGGTGGATATGTCCAATAGTTGAGTAACCTTGCCCAAGAAAAATCTGGGTGGAGATCGATGTCAAAGACGAGACACATTGACCTGCTGCTACTACCTCTTTAGCATACCCCACTAAAGCAGCCGTTACACAAGACAAGTCCATCCAAGTATCCTGTTTTCTCTGGTCCAGAGATTTTCACCTTCAGTGCTCAAGATTTCTTGAGACTAAGAGACAGTGGATATATTTACTAAACTGTGGGTTTGAAAAAGCGAAGATGCTGCCTA